>NW_017173655.1:193203-214330 GCF_001652005.2 Ceratina calcarata | reverse complement strand
CTGTTTCTGTGACTGTATAAATTATATTTTTATAAATTGTACAAAAACCACTTAGGGTGGTTTATACATTGTTTCTTCCATTTTTTTTTTATAAAAGACTAGTTTTATTGCAGTAATAAAATTACACAGACGTGTAAAGACTTTCACAAAATGTTAAACTGAACACACATTTCAGTTCATTTGTACAATATCCATTCAATTACATATGTTGCACAATTCCATTTTCTAGGCACAGACGACTGCTAAGATCATTGTACAACTTTCTCGGATGTAATCGACTCTCATAATTATAACGACTTAAGCATGCTAAATCTTTAATATTGTTTAATCATGTTACATAGAACAAAACATTGAAATATGCTTCCCAACGATAAAAATCATGTTATTAAAGTAATACACATAATCTGTCTCTTCTTAAGTGACCATTCTCTACTTATGAAGGAATCAGAAATATATATATGTATACGTAGTCGCATCGAACAGCGAAATGTCAAATATAAATGTACAAAAGGAAAAAGGAATCAATCGTTAGCACTTAGTCAATATCTAAGCTATTAGACTAACTATGTAATAATTATAACTACAGAAAGAGATTAAGCCAAAGATATACGTACAACATTTAGTATATTTTATAATAAAAATAAACTATTGCTCCTGCTAGCAATAGTTTAATTTTTAAGAATCTTATTTCCAATATTTCTAGTACTTTTCTTCCTACGTCTTTCGGGTATTTATATATGCTTTTGATTTTAACACATCTACAATGGCATTTGCATTTCTCTTCGATTCACAAAAATATTTCTATCTAATAGGATTAATACTTTAAACGAAGCAGTAAAAAAAATGTATGTTTTACGATATTTTCGTCTATATACTTTTTATGCTATACATATATGGCAACAGCTATAGAAGAATCATACTACTACTATTTAATTTTGTAATTTTTCATGTTTTATTTATATTATGNTTTATACTTCACTTTTCGTTCATATAGCAATCTTTTCGCGAACATAAAAATAGATTTATACATCTGATTAAATTGTAACATATACACGATTCCGTATATTTATAGATTGCAATGCACATTATCATAATGCGAAAGGTATTTGTTATATCACTTTTCTTCTCATGTTTAGTCATTTCATCAAGTCACAAAATACAGTATTTCGCTTTCCTAATGATCGAACCTATGCCGTTTATAATAATTACATTTGATTGATTCATAATGTAAAGGCAAAATGTGACAACTTAATTACGTTATTATGACTGAAGTTTTTTTCTGATGACAAAATATATATGTACGTGTATCGACAAAACTTTCTTCAAATCCATGTATATAATATCTGTACAATTTGCACAACGTATGCGCATTTCATCTTACTTTTAACATAAAAATACGTTACTTAGCTTACCCTAATCGTCAATCAGCGAAAATTTGAATTCATTGTATGATACAATTTTTATCTCTTCTAAAAGCGAGCGATTTATAATACATAAAGCATATGTACTACAAACAAATGGTAGTCCACAAAATATGATGAACCTTAAAAAGATTTGTAAAAATGAAATGATTGGTCCGTTTTAGAAAAACGATAAAGGACAAACGTGAGTAATTCTTTTAATGAAAGACTCGCAATAACTCAATTCGTGTATAAAAATTCCACAAAATCTAACGTTTGATCCGATTATTTTGTAAAAGATTTGATATCCTTATAGATCCGTTCCTTATTTACAGCGTGATTAATTTATATAATACAGTCCGTTCAAATTGATCAGTGAAAATAGAGAATGGAGTATATGTACAGTAATGCGATTCCAATTAAACCGAATATTTTGGATCACATTTTTTTATTGGCGTTAATCTGAGGCCTTTAGCCAACATTTGAGCTTCGAGGTCGCGATCTTCGTCTTGATACCTAAAAGAAAATTATGCTTCCATTAACTACGTGTTATGACAGAATTTAAATATGATACATCCTTGTTTCGTGCAAATGTAACACTGTGGCAATTAATATGAGAGAAGCAACAAATGATATTAAAGTACTTTCATGTGTAATCGTATTTACTTCTCGTAAAATTTGTCTGTTCCAAGTTAGTAAAATCATATACGATATACTTCCATTCCTTCACAAAAATCTTCAAGCAATGGACGTCGCGTAAAATGAACGCGATCATAAGCCTTTGGTTCTTACCGTTGTAACGGACGTATGTGTTTAGGAAAAAATTACCATAAACACATACAGTAATATATTTTATTCTCTTCGAAGTTAATAATTGATGAGCATTTAAAAATTTAACAATTAGTTTCTCGCCTGTAGGTGATTAACAATAAGTATAATTTCAAATACAATAAAAATATTTTCACTCTTGCACTACGACACAGTCGCGTGTATTGATACATCACTTCATATAACAATGCAAAAAAATGTACATAACAAAATAACAAAAAAAGAAGAGATGTGTACGTGAATGTCATGCGCATAATTGATGATCGTGATCAAAATCTACGAAGTGTAAAATTCAACTTTCTTATACCATGCATTTTTGCGTGCATTATAATCTTAAAATTGTGATCGCTGTATAATCGATATGTATATTTATGAAATAGATGTAAACGATATTCTAACAGGAAAATGTCAATAACAAAATGCATTGCACAAGATTATTAGAACACGAACAGTTCCAAGGTTGGATATGTAAATGCGAGATCATATCTAAAATTAATTAAGTAAAACTACTATAAATGCTGAATGCTTTTTAACTCATTCATAAAATATATATAAATGCAAATTAAGAGTATATAACAATTTAAAAGAAAAGATTATGAAACTCTAAAAAGCGTTAGTGACTCATAAAAATTAATAAACAGTTCTATCACGTTAGTCAACAACACGTACGCGATGAAAATGACTATCAAAGTGAACACAGCGGATGTATTGTCCGAATCGTGTGAAGTAAAGTTAGGCCCGTGCGAGGAATAGGAAGTAGTACGTATAGGAAAAGGAGTTAACGTTTGGTATGGAGAGTTACAGCACCTTTGTCGCTCTTCTTCTAAAAGGGCGATCAGCGAATCCCGCTTTGCGACTATTTCTAACATTTCTGTTAGAATCTCTCCTTCCTTCTTCACATCGGCACTGGTTTTCTTGTCATCTGTGAAATTTTAATTATATTTAGTACTTTTATGCCCTTCTATAGGATATTTCTTTAATGACTTGTACTAATATTTTTAATTCGTTTGACACATAATTTACTACTAAAATATTAACCATCGTCAGCCAAGCGTTCGCGCAATTCCTGTTGCAATCTGTCGTGGCGATCTTCGAGTTGCACTTCTTGCGCTCGTACCAGAAGTTCTTTCTCATACCTACGTAGTTCCGTACGTTCTTTCATAAGATCGAACCATTCTCTGAGCAAGTCGGCTTCTTCTCGATCGGAGCATTCTAAAGATCATAGATGTACACTTGAGTTGGGAGTCTCGTTAGAACAGAAGCGTTAGTAACGAATGGTTCTTACCGCCTTCTCCGCGAAGAGCTTTCTCAACGCTTACACCTCTACTTTCTAGTTCTCTTTGTTTGACTTCTGTTTCTTCCAATTTTCGCTGTATTTCTTGGGCCATGCGCAACCTTTTTATGACATTTATGAATGAATTCATTTTAAGTTGAAACTCAAATTGAGAGAAGAATTGTAAATGTAAATGATAATTCTTTCTGCGTACCTTTTCAATTGCGCTTGTCTAGCGATCCGTTTTGTAGTTTTCGTTTTACGCGAAATGCTGTTGCACGAACCTTCGGTTATCGTCGCTTTTTGCATGCACGATTGAGACACTGCGGTTGTTTTTGTGTCGTCCTCTGATAAACTGTCGTCTGTAAAAAGTAATGTTACAATATAAGAAATAGGTTTACCTTCTTTTTATACTGTAAATAATATCGCTCAGTTTAGAGGATAGATGAATAGATCTGTTTGTGAGACTGTTTGATGTTATTCATACCTGAGATTTGTGTAGTAGGAATGGTGTAATTAAGAGGTGGCGGTGGAATTGGTGGCGGATTTTCATTTAGGAAGTTCCTCGAAAGCATACCCTCGCAAACACTTTTCGGTCTAATGTTAATCTTCGGTGACAGGACTTTATCAAGCTGAAAAAATGATTTGTTATAAGACTTGTCTCCCAGAATAAATTTTGTAAATACAAAAACTTGCTATTCTTTTTAAATTAATATTAACATTGAAAATAAAATTCATTTAAAGTGCATTGAAGCTTGTACAAATTTAATAAAATTATGAAACACACATATGTAATTGTAAAAAGTTTGTAAATATAACGAACAATGAATCGGCAACTGAAATTGGTAAAACGATTGATATTGTTGCATGTACATTTTAATGGAGTATAAATAAAATTAGGCTACTACAAAATAAGCTACCTATTCACCCATTTGTTAACGATGCTTGTCTTAATACTCCCTCGTATATGTTAGAAACAATTTGATTACTGCACACGAAAATATAAAACGAACATAGCGAGATATAAACTTATATACAATGAAGTGTTAACATGCTTTTCTGAAGGACAGACTTGTTACTAAAAGCATTGAACAGCTTAAAATAAGTATTGAATTAGCTATAGCCGATCAGTGTATTACCCCTTATTATTTGTACAGTTATAGCCGGACAGTGGGTTACTCCTTGAAAGCGAACGAAGAAAGTGCGGCAAACGAAAAATAAAATCATAGTACCTGCACGATATACAATAGCGAATACAAATAGTGGCATAAGGAAAGCTAATACTGGAAAAATTAGTATCAATGACTTATGAGTTGCTTACATCAGACCCTTCCGAATACGATTTACATAACTGAAACATTTCAGAATCTAATTAGTTCAGAAACTACTTGAGAATATATAGTATAATGTTCACGCTGTACAATAGGAGAGAAATGTAAAGATTAGATAAAGAATAAATTTTCGTTTACATACTTTGCCTTTCGACTTCGACGTTAGACGGAACATGGATAATTTGTCCTTTTGATTGGACGGCGAGGGTGACGATTCTTTCTTGAAGAAGAAATCTGAGACCGCTTGTATGATGCTCTTCCTTCTCTCCGGATCTTTCGTCTTCTGTTTCTTGTCTCTTTTCACAACAGTCGCCGAGTTGGTAGATTTCGAAGGATCGACGTTCAACAGTTCATCCATCGACTTTGCATTTACTGCTGACAGCCCGGCGAAGTTTATCGCTTCGGACACGGCTTTCATATTATCCGTACTCTTGCTCGTATGCAATTTCAGTCCAGTTTTGTTCGTTCCGGAACTATAAAGTCTCATTCGGGGTTCAGGCTGCGATTCTTCTTTGCTTCTTCTTTCTTCCATAGACAACTGTCTTCGCGCCACTTTCATTCTCAGTTCCTTGATTTTGTCCTCCGGACTGAGACCCAAGTCCTCGTCGCTTTTCAATCTGGCTCTCTCTCTGGCATCCTGCCTAGCTTTCTCTGCGGTTCTCTTCGCTTCCTCGTGTTTCAATCTCGGAGGCGCAACGGGTGTTACAAAGTTCTCTTTATTGTTCTCTGTCTTATGTAGTTTACTTTCGGAGAACTGAGCATCGCTACTTTCGTCGTTCGCAATCTTTTTGGTCTCCGGTTTCCAATCGAATGGTTGATCCTCACGGAACGATCCGATTCCCTCGGTCATTTTAGTCTCAGTAAATAGAGTACGCGAGGGACTGTTCTCGGGAGTCGTTATGGACGTCGGTACGAACTTATTAATTGACGAACCGCTAGGAACGGGAGGTCTTATCGGCGACAATCCGGGAGCGGAAGTGAATGACGAAGCCCTAGCGGCTCTTCTCGCTTTCTTCTCCGCGGATTTCTGCTTATGTGCCTCGACCTTGTCCATCAGTAAATCTTGAATCACGTTCTTCTGCTTGGATCTCTCTCTTGTGATTTCCTCCAATTTTCTAGAAGTGGCCGGAGAATTGAAACTGTTGACAGTTTCTTGAGTCTTTATTTCCTCCGCTATCATCTCAGCGGCACGGGATTGCAACGAGCTCTTCGAATTCTTTCTCTTCGATTTTCTAACATCTATGGAATCTTTCGCGTTGCTGAATTCAGCAATTCTCGACTGTAGACGCTTCACGTATTCAAGATAATCAGGATTACTCGAATCAGCTGCCGTTCTTGTTTCCTTCTCCCCTTCAGGTTCCTTTTCTTGACACTCGGTCGGAACGATCAAAACTTGCGGATTCACAGGACTTGCAAGTATCGTAACTACTTCGCTGGTCGTAGTATCCTCGGCTGGTTCGACAATGAGTAAACTATCTTCTTCCATGGATTGGTACAATTCTTTGTTTACTGCTTCTACAAGATTCTCTTCTTGTTGATCCGATTGTAATTCAGTGGGTTCCTTACTATCATTCTTCGATTTATTTACAGCACCGTTTAATTTGTTTATAACATCATCCATTACAACTGGATTTATTTGTACCACGTTTCTAGCATCGTATGCTTCTTCCTCTGAATACGAGTCATTTTCTATGTCTAACTTTGCAATAGGAGCGTCGGCAGTTAATTTATCGCGCGATGCTAGCAGCATTGGAGTGCTTCTAATGTTCACAAATTCTACATACCCCCTATTTTTTAACAAGGCCATGTTAGAAGCATCTTGTAAACTATCATCCAACAGCGATTCGTTATCAGTGTCCATGAAATCGATATTTTCACCGTTAGCCAATAATTTCGAAGTGTCGTTAATAGGCACGTTCAACTGTCTGTCAGATTTAATGGAATCCAAGTCCATGTCGGTCAAATCTTCCTGTTTGGCTATCATAGTCGAAGCGTAATTTCTCCTCGAGGCGTCCGACAATGTACTTTTCTTTCTGGTAGTTATGAATTCTGGATTGATATTAAATTCGACGTCCTGTAGATCGTCCGAGACCAGAACTTCTCCGTCGCGGGCCCATTCAGAGAATTCTGTCTCAGTCAGAGCAGCAGTGGTAATATCATTCTCCTCGGAGTCATCGTGCTTGTTAGATATAGCGGATGCTATCGACGTAGGAGTGCTGCAATTGCTAATGCTTTTCTTCCCGTCGTCTTGCAATTCCAGTTGCTCGATCTCGTTCTTTACTAGCTCCAGTTCCATCGAGGTTTTGTTCGAGAAAGGAAACGGAGAAGGATTCGCAGTGCTTGTCTTGTTTAATTCTTTGTCTCGTAGAAACGAGCATTCTATGGAGTCCGGCTCAAAGTTCTGAGCTTCGTCGAAATCTTTACATTGGTCGGCTTCTTCATCCAGCAGTAGATCACCATCTGTACTGTGAATTTGTAAACGTGGCGGGGACAAGTTCGCAGTCAACGCTGATTGCTTCTGTGCTCCTTCTTCCGCTTCAGCATCACCGGAAGACAGAGAATCACTGTCCATCTCCGAGTCGCCGGTGCTCTCGGCAGCCTCTTTCGCTTCTTCCTTATTTTTATTCCAAATGACCTGCGGTACGATGATAGACGTTTCGTGTAAGGGGCTCCGCGGTCGAAAACCATTATTTTCTTCTGTGTTATGATTATTCTCGGTATTTTGGCAGTTTTTCGCATTTTCCAATACCTCTGAGGTCTTGATCGTGTTCAGTTGACTAGATGATACTTGTTCCTTCGTCAGTTCTTTGTTCGTCACGTCTTTGGATTCACCGCAGACGATGTTCGGTGAAGTCTTAGACTTCAAGATACTGGTTTCTTTCACTAGATCTGGTAACTGGGTCTTCGATATTTCAGGCAATATCGTCGCCTTGTAAATGGGATTATCGTTGTTTAATAAATTCTGAATGGGACGATTGGCGGTGTACGGTTTCATCGGTGATGAAGAGAACATAGCCGTGGGCGATATAGGAGATAGTTGAGTATTGTTCGATCGCAGTTTACTAGTTCCTTGCAAGAACGCTTGCATCGTGGGACTCGGCTCTGGCGCCGGATTCAGTAGCTTTTGATGTTGAGAAATCGCATCAGTGAAGTTTCTCAATTGAGTATCCACGTTCGATGCTGATCCCGACTTCACTACGGATCCGCCGCCTGTAGCACCGAGTAAATACTTTTTCTTCAGTTCCAACGATAACTTGGACGCGATACCTTCTGTAGAATGAGTGCGATTCAATAGATAATCTCCTTTACGAGGATTTATCAATGGAACTCTATTCACGTTGGATCCTAATAAAGTCGTGTTGCTTTCCTTCTCGGGGCGACACAGATTCGAACTATAATTCGTTTTTAATTGCGATTTCGTGTCTACATCTTTTTCTTGTTTCAAATTCCCATTGATCGACGAGATAACTTTACTTTTCACTTGGACTTTCTTCGGCTCGACGTAATTTCCTCTGGTCTTACGGACGTATGAATCGTTGATCGTTATTTCCGGAATCTCGTGCTGCGTGGGGGTCGCACCATCATGTTCAAATTCAGAATCCGTTGATATTTCCGTAGCAGAATTTTCTTCACTCTCCTCAGACGTTTCTTCGTTAGAAGCTACCTGTAGGAATAAACAAGGATTAACGAATGAACATTAACAACAGGAATGTTAAATGTAACATATCAGACAATGATAAATTCCGTTTAGTGTATTAGTGAAACAATTAGTGGCAAGGAATACGATGCATCTCATCAGAAGTGTTTCACATTAAAATCTGAACCTTCCCGAAGTCAAATCGATCAATTTTCTAATCACACCATTAAATTGATCAGTCTAGCTTCTATCTGGCTCGTTTGTCAGCTATTTTTAATACTAGTGTTCAGCAGAAATAAATAACGTGTGGTATTACGAGTGTATTTGAAAATGTGTGATAGCCCTGATTCATTAGTTAGCCGCCTAATCTTTTACTGTGAAACTGATTGTAATGGCACGAGTTTAAGACTAAAATGAAACAGTGAGATTTTTTAATAAAGTATTGGCTGGTGGTAACTCGAAAATTAATACGACTTGGTATGTTACGACGCCAGTTTTAGCATTAATACTTAAACCAACACACAAAAACAATTAATCAGTTTGAGTCACTGTTAATTTAGAATTAGTTCAACAGGTCACTCCATTCTTATGTAAAACTGCTTTACCTGTTCTCTTTTTCTCAACGGCCTCGGGTATTTTCTTTTTTTTTACAAGTGATATACCACCATCAGCCAACTAAAGTTATCTTGTTTTCTACTTTATTAACGCATCTCACACAATTTTTCTAAATGTAAATCATAAAATTGAAAAATAATAATACATTTGAGAGTATTCATATAGCGATGTGATCGAACATTTTGCTCAGCACTCGTGGTTGTTTTATCGTTTAAAAATATATAAATCTTAATCTAATTTACTAGGATACTACACATTTATCTTTCTTAGCTCTGTCGTTTTTAGAAGACACGGATCTCATATATTCACGCTGCTCAGAGTTCGTTAATGGGAGAGACTTCAATGCATGAGAATGTTTATGTTCATTAGAGCTAGTATTTCCTAATCCATCAGATGTTTTAATTGTTTCACTATTGCTTTTTAATTTATTAGCGTTTACGTTTCCTATACTTTTGCGTTCAATGGTATGAATATCTGGCGCGGCCAATCTTTCATCATGTGTGATGGAATTTTGTTGTGTACCAGAGGTAAGTTCTTCCGAAGAAGATGAAAGATTAGGTGTTTTTTTCGAAGACTTCTTCCTCATAGGAATCTCAGGGGCAAGCTGTACGTTCGACTTAGTAGATGTCATTAAAGACTTCGATGCTTGATGTTTCCTTTCTGGCTTCTTTGGCACTTCATTTACCAAATCTGGTATAATAATGTCATTATTCACGTACACTTTAGTTACGTATTTTGGTGCTTCCATTTTCTGTTCAACAATTTTAACTTTGGCAATTTTATCGTATGCGGTGGGTAAATTTGTTAATTCCGAAGAAGATTTGGAGTTTTTGCATAGCGCTTCGGATCTGTTAATAATGTCTCTTCTTATATTTAAAGTGTTATCGCTTCCATACAGACTATCATGAGTATTAACGTGTACCTTATTCGGTATTGATATAATTTGTTTTACTTCGGTATTGTTAGCAGAATTAATTGCAGAATCCGTCTGTCTGCATAATTTGTTTTCTATGCCTTGCAAGCATAGTGATTTTGATCCTTTTTCATGTAGATCTGTCCGCATCTTGCTATTTCCCAGTTGTACATTTGTTTGTTCTTCTCTACAAGAATCAACCGGTACGTCCATCTCTTCTGATTTAAGTTCTACTCTTTCCAATATAGCTCCTTCTGTGCTGATTACATTCTTCTGAGAATTATGCGTTACTCTATCACGTAGTTTATTGTTCAAAGTGTTATCGATCAATAGTTGCACTAGCTGCATTTTATTCTTTTGAGAATCAACAGCATGACTTCCAGGTAATTTACTTTCGAAACTACTACAGTTTTGCTGAATCAACTTATCACTGAATTGTTCTTGTGGCTGAATTTCTTCCTTGCGATGACTAATTACTGACTCGTTACTTGATTCAGCTTTATGATCTACGTTTTCTGGATGCAGTCTCGTAAATACCGTATTTAAATGCAATTTCGATTCAATATCTTCAGTATCAATTGAGGATATATCCTCGTTCTGTCGTTCTATCTGTTCAAATTTCTCATCGATGTCATCGACATCGACATTATTTAATTCATCAAGGTTTAAGTTTATATTGCACTCGCTTTCTGGACTTTCAGTTTCTTCTTCGGTCGCAGCTGTCTCCAATTTGTCGCAAGACTCTTGTTTCTTAAAATATTTCATTATGTCTCTTGATTCAACTTTAGCAGACACTTTCGGTTTAATATTTAATTCGACGAATTTCGTATCAGACGATTTTTGATCCGCTGCAAGGTCATTCTTACTTTTCCCCTTCTTTTCATTCACGAAATACTTGTTGATCTTTCTTCGAGCGTTCTCTGTGGATAGCGGCCGAAGTTCACCGATCGAAATTTTATTTTTCGCTTTCCTCTGTCTTAAATCTTGTTTCAGCTTATCGAAAGGACTGTTTCCTTCACGAGGTATCGTTAATTTAAGGTCTTCGATGGACGTCATCTCAAGCGATTTCTCATTCGTTGGCGATGGCGAAGTGATAGTGACGATCGGTATCTGTTTAATGTCTTTTATGGATATTTTCAATTTTTTGTCTTTTAATTTCTTACGTTTCGACGTACTGTCCGAATCGCAGGTCTCCGATTCTCCCGCGGTTAATTTGTCACGAGCGTCGGACATTAATAATTCGTCGTATAACGTTTCAGTCGATTTGTAAATCTCCGACGAAGAAGATGGTGACGGTGCTCTACTTCGGCTTGGAGAAGAAGCTATCAGATCTGGTAGTTTCTCCGTCAGGTTTGAAACTTCTTCGGTGTTAGGCTGCATTGTATTATCGTAACTAGCCTGACTAAATGGAATAGCATCTGGAAGCATAACTCCTGCAAACGCTGTTTGCAGTTCAACATTTAATATACAACTTGTCTCGGACGTGACATCCGGACCGGAGATGGTATTATTATTTACTTTGTTATTTATAGGTACAATTGTGTGGAGTAATTCAGGACTAATGGTATTCATTCTATTAAAATTATCCTCGTCAACAACTGCTTTACTATTTGAATCATTGCTAATATCACTGGTTTGATTATTCCCGTTCGATTCAGTCTGAACTTGGTTTGCATTTACATTTAAAACACCAGTGTCTTCTGCCAAACTTTCGTATTCCGAGATACTATAGTCATTTACACTATGATCATCTATATAGTTACTTTTACAGGAATTATCTTGCACGATGGAGTAATTAGGAACAGTTAAGGAGGAATCTGAATTTATGGTGTCTCGTTCTACATCATCCGATATTAAATCACAAGGGGAGTCAGGCAAAGGAATTACGCTTCCACATGCTTCATTTAGAGGTGTGTTCTCCTTATCATCGATCTTTACGTTATTCCCTACTTGTTCATTTGTATTCCCTAATAACACATCTGTCGATTTTTGAACATCTTTCGTGTCAATGATATCACGACTAACTAAAACTTCACTGTTATTCACGTTTGTCTCTTGGGGTGATATTAAATTGGGAACCTGTACAGGAGATACGAGCGATTCTCGAGTTACGTTATCTACAGAATCTTGAGAAATTTTCACCTCCGTTTCCGAACCGGTGTCTGTATCGGAGCTACGCGTTGGATTCTTCAGCCAGACTTCCTGCCTTCGAAGCTCTCTTGCGTGTATGTCGTCTTCATCTTCGGTGGCCGTCGTGCTCTCATCGTCTAAGCAAACGCGCGAGCAATATTTATTGCAAAGAGAAAGCTCCTCTGCCAATCAAGCAACAACAATTTCTTGACAACGATTGTACCTTCGTTTGTATATTCATCACTAGAATCTTCGTATTCGTTGCTTCCGGTGTCAGATTGCCCCATTGCAGCATGCGGATGAGAGTATCGCAACGTCCAATTCTTAGCGAGTTCAAGAGTGCCTTCTGTTGTCAACGGCTGATCGATTGCCTCTTCATACACTTCGTTGTCTTCATCGGAATCACTGGAGAAATATTAACAAACCGTTTGAAAATCTCTTACCTCAATTACGTTCGCTGGCAAGGTGGAACGTAACTTACCTCATGTCAGAGATATCATCACTGGAGCCCATTTCCGCAGTAGAGGCACCGAAATTCCTGTCCGTCCATTCGTCTTCGTCCATCTGACTTTGAGGTTCTTCAGGGTCCGATATACCAGCCAAGTTCTCGAATTCTATTCTTTCCGGAGTTTGTCCGCGATCAAGTAAATCTAAACCGACGACGCCTTCTAAAGATATTTTTGCCTGAAAATAATAATCGCACGATTTTACAATAATATTTCACCGAATTGAAAGTTTTGTAATAACGTGGTGTGTATGTGATTAATTTTAAGCAAGTATATTATGATAGAATTGAGGTCATACTTTTTCTGGTGATTTTAAATGTAGAGGCGAAGTAGGTATGTTTTCCTTGTTTATCGATGTGATTTTCTTCTTTTCTACACGAGCTTTAAGCGTTCCTGGGAAACCGAAATGTTGTGTACAGTAAAATCGACCTCCATTTTTATCTCGGTCAAACGTATGATTTCCTACAATAAAAAGAGTAATTAGCAAATATGATGTCTATAGAGTTAGTAAATTTAATTTGAACAAATGAAGATGATAATTGAACCTATTCTTAATGAGGTAGAACAATATTCGCAACGGAAACAGCCTCGATGGAAAAATTTCCCTTCGGCACTAAGTCTCTCCATCAAGTAAACTCTTTTATTGCAAAAATGACACGTCTCTGAGCCTCCTTGCGTAGGTAATGCTATCGTGGATTTAGTGTTCTGTAAAGAGGGTAAAGAAAAGCGGAGTAGTAATCGGTAGCTACAGGTGTTTAATATAAAGGAATTTTAGTCAGCACGTGTGTATCTTTTTCATTTCTATTGTGTTAATTATTACGTTACACGATTAAATTGTACATGAAACGAAGTGTCAGTTTTATATCATTAGAATTGGAGACATCTTAGTTATAAGATTTAGTAAGGAGATCTTAAAAATAATTAATTGTCCGTTATGAACACGTGTTATAAGGCACATAAAATGTTTTTCATACCCTGTCAAGAGTAACAGATACAATTTATAGATACGTAGGTACGTAAGACGGTCTATTCGAACGAAATACAATAACTAAATGTCACAAGGACGATCGTAACATCTTGCTGACTATATCCTCGAGTACTGAAATTCTGGAAGATCGTAATTACCGATTTCTGCACCTTGGGTTCCGTGTCCTGACCTTTATTCGAAAACTGTTCGGCCATAGCCGAGACTTTATTGTAACCGAGGACATTACCCTCTTTGATCTTCCTGTCAATATTCTTCAGGGTATTGTCAATATCAGCGTACTTACTATCTGTCTCCTTCTGATCCCGTCCCTTCTTCTCCATCTTGATTTGTCGAGCTAAAAACTGAATCAAGCATATACACATCTGAAAAACATTTATTGTCGGTTACCGTTTTAATCATTCTCATGCCAACCTGCTCTCGACTCCATTTCGGCACCCGTTCCACTTTGTCGTGTCGTACCGAACGATTTGTTTTACTCTCTTCAATTTTCTTCTCGATCTCTTTCACGTTCCAATCGGTTTTCTCGATCTTACCTTCACAATGTGACGCAGCATGATTATATTCTTGAACGACGAGCATTTAAATACGACTCGAATCACGAGAAGTATTACTTGTACGATCAAGTGATGGCAGTAAATAAAAATACGTACCAATCGCACGTAGAAGATCTTTAGGCTTCTTTTCAGCAGGGGTCGATCCCTTCAGTTTGTCCTCGATACTTTTTATTCTACCAGAGAATTCCTCGTCTACGCTGTTTCTATGATGGCCAGCGTGTATCTTGGGTTCTCTGTCCTAAAAAGATGAATGGCGTATGAAATTTGAACAAGTGAACGACAGCTCGAATGACCACAAATTTGTAAGACTCGTACAGAAAAGCAAAAATGCATCAGAAGTCGTAATCACAGTACAAAAGAAACTATAAAAAGGAATGCAGTTTATTAATGTACGCGTATGAATAATAAATTAGATTGTCATACTTTCATGTCCTCTGCAATGTGTTATGTTAGTGTTATGGTTGTTTAAGAATATATTTAAGCGCTCGCAATAGATATTACAAACACCCCTTTCCTCTCTTCAATCTGTTAGTGGCATAATCGAGAGTCATCGCACTTTTTAATATCGTCAGTGCATAAACGTCATGCATATTTCTATTCCAGTTCGCACGTTATTTGCATGTAAGTAGTTAATACACTTTTATTGGCAAAGAATAAATCACCAAATGTTGCACACCATGATCGATTAGTATGTAACCGAACAACTTCTTTGTTTCAAGTTATTTGCATACGTTTAAGTTAGATATTTGTCTATTAAGAAATGTACAACAGTAACTCCAAAAATGATTAAAAAGAAAAAAAAGAAATACATAATGCACTCCCAAGATCATTCCACTCTCCAGCTTACTGGATATAATATTTTCTGCTCTAAGGATTTCACTCTATCCTTAAAATCCGGTGCCGTTTGTCGATACAAGAATATTGAGTAATCTTCGAACGGCTCGTCTTTCTCGCGTTTCGCATTCGCTTGCAGCATTTGCATACTTTTGTAGAATTGCTGCGTGGCCATTTTTCGTAAATATTGCCGCCGTCTCATACGTTCCACGCGATTTTTCTCGATCTCAGCGAGTCTCTTCTGTCTCTCCTCCTTCACGGCCACCGTGCAAGCGTACAACGTCACAATTAATTCAATTTTATCTATGTAATTACAATGATTTTTTTTTATTTTTCTACACGTCATTCAAGTTTTCATTCAATTCAGTCGTTTTCAAGTCGTACGACTTATGTTACGTGGTATCAAACTATTAAATTCGTAACGATCACAACGGACAAGATACAGAAAGGGGTTTGACCACGCTGACAATAATTTCTCTTCACTTGTTTTTTAACAAAGGGGACAGAGCAACGGTTGCTTTTATTTTTGTAAATCTAAATTATGTAGTCTCTCTAACGGGTCACTAATCGTAGCAACTAGCAAACTATTTGTTCTAAACTGTTTTTTAGTAGAATAAGACAAATACAAAAGCTGGCGTAGCAAATATATTATATATATATATATGTATGTATAACATAAACATAGATATAGAAAAAGTTTACAACATAACCGAGGGTCTTTTTTTGCTATGTTCCATTGAAATACTTTGGCCGACTATACGAAGCGATTAAAACGTAAGGACTTCCTTCTGCACCATGGTAATGGTAGCTCCGATAATTAAGATTAAGAATGATACGATTATCCCACGATACATAAGTGCTTCGATCTTCTGCCACCGTGACTATAGGATATTAAGCAGTGTAAGTTTCGTGTGTGAATTGTTAGTGTTTGATTTTCAACCCTTTATAGAATTGAAACAATTATAAGAGGATTGTTTCCATAAAGCGTTGAACACGTGATTCAACCCTTTGCATTCATCCCTTTAATTTCCTATGTCACCTGACGTAATGTAATGCAAAGGGTTGAGACTAAATAAAAATGTTGAATAAAGATGTTTCATCTTCTGTGATAAATAAAAATATTAAATGAAAAAATGTTTCATTTTCATCACCTTGGATGATCTGCTAAAACCAGTCAGCCATTGAAAAAGTGCACGTTTAAAAATATGTAAAGAAAAATATATCTCCTCTCACGTACTAACAAGAACGATATATGGAATACATAATGGGATAAATAAAATACTCACCACTGTCGCTCCCATCTTCTCAGTGCTTCGTCTCTTACGAGATCGTCGGCTAATCGTATCCCCTTTCTTGTCCGCGGGGTTCAAGTTTTCGTTATATCGCGATCGTGAGTGTCTCGTTCTCGTCGCACCGTCTTGCTTGACGATCAACTGAACCTTTTGGTCAGGCGTCAACTGACTCAATTGCTTACTATGCGCGGGCCTCTCTTCATTTTCAGGTTCCTTTGCAAAAGACGATCAAATGCAATCGGTGTACAGACACATATATGCGTATGTATAAATAAAAAGAGATGAAATGAAGATTAACAGAATTACTGCGATAAGTACGATTAATTATGTGACAGATTTATTATGTATGATTGACATCTGGTTAACTTTACTATCGCCCAAATGACAATACTCGTGATCCCTATTCGATGGGTTCATCGGTTCAAATGTTTTCTTCAACGATGATGCGACTACATTGTTCTGACGTTTATTTCTTATCCTTATCTCAAATCTGTCATCGGCTTCTGTAACGCTTTCGTTTAACGATACTCTGTTATTGTTATGATCTAACGATTCGATGGTGGTGGTTTGTCGTGGAAATATTCGAGGAACGGGGCGTGATAACGATTCTGTCCTTCGACATGACTGGCCGTGATTCCAACGGGACGGGGGATCGGGCGTTCGTGGACGAGGATGGGTTTCGCTTGTTAAAAGGTGTTCCGACGATTGTAAATGTTTCGTCCGCGATATAGGACACGATACTGAATACTACAAAATCAAGGGGAATCAAGTTACAGACTGTCTGGTTTCATATCGTGCTGGTTTACTTACTAATTTCGGATGTTTAATATACGGGATTTCACCGCGAAACACATCGTATATCTGAGTGAGGTAGGAAAACATAGCGAGCTTGTCGGGCACGTCGCATTGAGCCATCTCTTCTCCCGTCATTATCTATAATGATCAACCGTTTAAATGTCAAACTATTTCTGCGCGCGTTGCATTTCACATGGTGTCAGATCGCTGTACGTACAGTGTCGATCTCTATACGAACATTTAAACATAACTTACAGGAGATATGCCCAGTTCTTTTTCCAAAATGTCGAAGGCCAACTGATTGTTCGTAACTGCGTCGTCAGGGTTTAAACTGTGGAAGTCTATTAGGTTCGGACGGTATCTATGAATAATCGCGCAAATAGCAAGACCGTTCTTAAACGAGGCACCCATGTCTTCTATTCGGACCGAGTCGTAGAGAGCAACTTGCTTCTGCAGCCAGCGAAGCAGGGTGTCCGGGTGTACTTGCGACTCACCTCGCAAATCTGTATAGTACAATTTAACGATTGGTCGAAGCTTCTTAACATAAGCACACGTAATCGAGTGGTAATTAAATTTACCTCGACGGCGTCGTTTCTTAGGTATATCGATATCGGTCTGTACAAGAGGCTGTTTGATGCTTTCGGGGTCGTCTGTATCCAGTAAACTCCGTACTTGTATCGGGGTTACAGAGGATACGTTCAAATTGGGATACCTTAAAAGTACAACATGTTGTTAGGAACTGTCTGCTAAAAAATGGGAAAATATATAGATGTATTAATCACGTATAACGAAAAACCTCATACCTAGTATGAGGGTCCAGCGTATATGCGGCATAATCCCTGTTCAAATTTTCAGGTGTCGTTTGTCCAAGTAATCTATAAATGGATTCTCGCTCAGCGATCACTTCCAATGGTGAGATACTCGCGCCCCACCCTTTGATTGCCCAACAAGCATCTAACGAACTTAAAAACCCCCTCGCGCAACCTGAGCCAGTTGGCCAGAACGGCTGGAACAGTTTTATATTCATTTGGATTAGAATCACTTGAGCAGTCCGTTTTAATGGAATACGATTTGTAATGGAAACGTTGAACGTTACCTCGAGCAAGCTATCACCGACGAGGATCATGAGCAACCGATGACCATGACGCTCCAAAACTCGGCTGGCGTTCTCCGCCGCGTACATGGACGTGAAGTCGAACATAGCTACGTCTGGCTGACCGTAATGGTTCACCGCGAATTCCATGTCCATCATTTGGTATTCAGTGGAGAATTCGGCTGCCTCGCGAGCGTATAGCATCAGCGCTTCGCGATCCACGTTCTCTTTCGCGAGCAATTTCGCTGTATCCGCATGGTCCTGATGCGCAGACAATTAATTATCTTCATTCGTAATCCACAGTCAACGTAGAAACGATAAAACCAATTATATAATGTGACGTACTTGCAAAATGACTCCTTTGTCTATGAGACTATGCTTCTTGGCAGTCATAACGAAATAGTGAGTGTCATCTTTGTAGTACACGATGTTTTCTAAATCTATGCCAGTTTCCTGATACAGCTCCTTGAAGAATTTCTGATTGAAGATGAACGCCACCCCACTGATTTCTTCCACTCGTGCCTCCGCCTCGGTTCGTTTGTTTATGAAATTGGCCGTAATAGCAATAGCCAATTTACCGCGAAACTCCTTGCGCTTGAAACCGTCCAAAGTGTTCCTCTTGCCATCGGCGCCAATTAAAACGTCGAACTCGTATTGGGAAACTGGATGATCGACAGGAGTAGTTTTTGCCCTCCAACCAATTTCTGAAATCACGAATTATAAATGATTAAAAATCAGCATCGTATTAAGTCAAACGTCGATTATTTAATAAAAAATGATCGATCGAACAATCACTTACTGCCTTCTTCCTGGCTCTCCGGTGGCGGTATCAACGAATCGAAGCTGACACTCTCGTGGAACTCGACGCCGAGAATCAAAGCGACTTTCAGCAATATACACTGAAGCTGCCTGATGCTGATGTGATCGATAGAGCCAGCGCAAAATTTTCCGAAGAACTTTTTCGCTCCAAGAGCACGGAGGTCTTGAATGACGAAAGGCCAAAGATGGAGAACATTGTTCCTCGACATCCGGTCTCTTTTCTCAACAACGACGACCTTAGCACCTAATAGCTGCGCCTCTATCGCCGAGCGAAGTCCACAAGGACCGCCTCCGATGATCAGTACCTAAGACATTATAACGGGTCACACAGATTAATATTTTTCTGTAATCTTCGATGGATTATGCAAAGAGTGACAGTGCTTGTGTAATCATTGGGACAGCGAATGGGGCTCAATGGGCTCAAAACACAGTCGTATTCCCTTACCCTGGTATTGGGACATGCCTTGCCACGATTGTAACACTTGTGGTTGGCTCGCTGATCGAATTTCTTCCAGAGTGCCTGCGCCTTCCACGATCGCAGTTTTCCTTTCAATTTCGGGTAGAACTGATTGAACGTGTTCGGTCTGATCTTGAGCAGATCGCATAGATGCCTGTAGTGCGCGAGGATGGACTTGAGGGTAGCCGCGTTGCAAAACAGATCGAACTCCTCGTTGGCTCTCGCCACTTCCGACGAATTCGTCGGCTGCTTCCGACCGGCCTGCTGATGATCCATTTTCCTGAATCTGTGGTGCTTTCTGTACTCGAATCGATGATCGTGTCAGTCTATCATTACCTGCAAGTAAAATCGTATCTATATCAATAAAATTCTTTTCTCGGATGAATTTAGATAAATCTGATAACGACATCGCTACATTTTATAGATTCCATTTATCATTTCTGCGTATTGAAATTCTTTATAGATTCGCAGGTGCTTCGAGAGTAAAATTATTATTATAAAATGGCAATGATCTAGAGGCTGAGAGATCGAGCGATCGGACGAACAGGCGCGTCCTAAAGGCGAGATAGTCGGCTGGTACTGAGGGGCTCGGAACCATCCTCGAAATGTCACGAGTCACAAGGTGCCGATCGACGTGCCTTCTGCGTGCCTTTCGCGGTTCGACTCGAGCATACGAGTCATTGATGCCCGTCTTCCGACGAGTGCGAGCTAAATGCAGAGAGAGGCCGGAGTCAGGAGTCGTGACGATGTACCGGCGGCGCGGCGCCAGAACAAGAGGGATTCGGTCACGCTCCGGCCACGTATTGATTCACGAATCAATTTAGAAACGACTTCCGCGACAGGAATCCCATAATTCGTTACGCCGACCGATTCCCAATGTTAAATGCACCGTCTTCGTTGGCCGTCGCGTATACTCGGTCGTGAACGAGCGTCCGCGCTCGTCGGATCAAAGACAAAAGTGGCGGTGGTGTCTTCGGTCGGGTATCTGCTCGGAGGTCGACCGATGATTACAAGTTCGAGGCGTGCAATTTTATCTCGACGGGCGGGAGCGAGCGTTAATTTCTTTCCCCGGTGCGGCGGTGCTCGGTACAATGACTCGTTATGCACGGTCACGTCCTCGCCGATCGTAATATCGCGATGCCGCCGCGGCGTGTAGCCGATACACCCGGTGGTGCTCTTGCACACGGTTCTTTGAACTTGCGACCTGATAACTCCGCATTCCTGCCGAATACCTCTGCCCCGTCGTCGCGGATCCGAGCACATACGTATCGGCCGGGAAAACGGAAGCCTCAGTTACTTTCCCCCTTGGACGTCCTTCGGAGATTAAACTCTCGTCGCGTTATCGATCGCCTTTAGAGCGACGCTCCACCCTATGCGCTTTTTTTATGCTCTTCGATGATGCGAATAATATTGTTGACGCTACTTACTCGTGCTTGAACTATCTCACTTCCGGGGGAAGGTATAATTAATATCGAAGGTGAACGAACTGGACGTGAACCGAACGCGGCTGTATGCGTTCGGTGAGGAATTCGTTTAAAATAGTTATTGTCTGGAACGTCTCCGATTAAAGTTGTAAGAATCCTTACACAGAATAACAATGACAAAGCGTTGAAATTTTAATCATTAGTAAATATTACATTAATAGAACACTGTTTAAAATTT
>NW_017173655.1:191907-192840 GCF_001652005.2 Ceratina calcarata | reverse complement strand
AAGTTGTTTGTCTTCTAACTTCGATATATTATGAATTACAAATTGATATAAAAACAAAAATTTAAGAATATGTAAATATATATTATTAGAAGCAGAAAGATTTTATCGAGATGAACGTCTATTACGTTTCACTTGGAACGAATGTTCACTTTTGATTCTTACTGTATGTACGTAGGATGAAACTTGTTTATTTGCTACGTATGATCTAACAGTAAGCTCATAGAGGTATGAAAATATGCTCAGTCAGGAGATTAAAGTATTAGTTACTGGTCTACCATGATATTGGCTACTTTTTATAACGATCGACCGTTTACTAACCCTCGTTTATAAAAATAATCATTCACGTTATTTATTTTTCCCGGACGGTACTTCCGAGATAAATAATTAATAACGTAGGTCGCTGAACGTTTATTATAAAACTTGTATTAACTGAGAACAGTACTTAACTCATACGAGTGAAATGAATGTATGGAATCGTGTGTGTACATCCATAAAACATTGAATTTTTGCTGTGGACTAATATTATTATTATTAATTTATCATCTCTTAAAACGAACGTTCACGATTGAATCCGAATATGAGGAAAAGTTTGCATTTTACGAAGTTATGATCGTCGTTTCTGGGTCATGGGATGTGGGACGCTCTAATTGTTTAACACGATGCAATGCAAATTTTTGCAACAGTAACGCGTTAATAAAAGCAATTTGCATAGTGTTTAGTTACAAGAGAAACTTTTCGTGGTTTGTTCACAGCGCGTTACGTTGCACCGACGAGACTGTTTCAACTGGATGATGTAAAAGGAATTAATCCGCGCTTGGTTCGTTCACCGTTAATGTCTTGTTTACTTAATTAAAATGTACCGTGGGTGTTAAAAACGATCGAGTCGATTATGTTGCTTGGAGACAGCACATGATCTTTACCACTATTGTGTTA
>NW_017173655.1:186687-190532 GCF_001652005.2 Ceratina calcarata | reverse complement strand
TTCTTATACTGATTGTTGAATTAATTAATTAAATCGAGGAAAAACGTTTAAACTAATGACAACAATTTTAGGCTTAAATTAAATTAACGATAATAATTTTAGGCGAGTTTGAAAAAATGTCTTTTGACACCGCATGGTAGAAATAATGTTAAGACGGGATTATATGTTCTTTGTGTTTATTGAAAAAAGTTAAATCATTTGTACAATTTGTTTTATCAGTGCATTGAATACGGCAATTTAGAAACATAAAATTCTTTCACGAACTACTGTACTGAGCGAAGAATTAGTACGAACGAGATTGGTTACAGAACTGAATGCGATGAAAGCGGGTATAACGAGATTATCGCGATCGTTGGAATTCGCACACGCTACGGACACACGCCGCCCGCCGTGCTCGCAGAGAGGAGGAATCGTTTCTCGCAATGCGTACACGATCAGCTGTTCCGGTCGTTATAGCAAATTGCCTGGGCAAACGAGCGTCATCCGACGTCCGCGTTATACCTACGCTCTCATACTTTTCGCTTCTTCCACTTTTGTTCTTTCAAGAGACCCTCGTCCCACTGTTTCAACGAACAACGAAACGCGAACCTCTCCTTCGTTCCGTTCTAAGCTACAAAACGGAGAAATCTTACCTTTATACAGTCACTATTGAACATTATTTATTTCATTATCTCGATCCTAATTTTTATAAGATACATACATACATAATACTTACACATTGTTATAACAAATGGCAAACAAATAATTTCGATTCTCCTTTGGTAGATCTAGTGTTAAAACGGTTGAATCGAATCTAATTGAACGAACGAGAAGAAAGTCAAGAGCCGTTGCAACAAACCATTCTGAGTGCTTACTGGAACAGTAATTATTCGCTTTCCATCGAAGTGAATGACTATCACGGTCATCAGCCGGACGACGGGGTCGTTGTGTATCGAAAATGTATAGGCGTGCTGAAATTTACCGTAAGATACCGTGCCACCTGTGACGGTTGATCGGACAAGTGACCCGAATGCTAAAACGTTGGACGCGGCTCGAAAGAACGAGAGCGCGGCCGGGCGAACGGTTCACTGGGTTATCTATTAGAAGTATCGAAACGTTGCTGTTGGGCAACGCGTATCACGGCTACCGTCGCAAGGTGTCGTAGCCACTGTGTCGCGTTTTGGAGGAGCTTGGAACCGAGCCACTGTCATTCGCCCGTTTTCCTCTCTGCCCAGAAACGGGGAGAGAGATTACTCGGAACAATTGTCCGTTCCAGATTCGAGAAACAGTCTCGCGATACAACGGTTCACGCTTCTTCTCAGATAAATTCTCGACGGCATAAAATGTTACGAATTCAACGACTTTCAATATCAAGCTTATCCCAATTTTCGTTCAACCTAAATCTTAGACTCTTAGGAGAATTTAATGGTACTTTGGAATTAAGCATAAAAGTCAAGCCTCTGGAAATTCAAGAAGCTGACTTTAATCCTGACACGTGGTGTCATTTTATCATTTTTTATAAACAAGACTGTCAGTCCTGAATAAGTATAATCTAAAAATATGTTCGTTTATGCGAGTCTCGCATAAAGACAGACCAATTCAATGGCGTCAAAGGACGTACGTAAGAGCGAATGAGACGAGTAAACAGGCTCTGTAAGCAACAGGAAAAAGAAAACAGGAAAAAGAATCGAGCCGGACTCTCACTGGAACTCGCCTTCTCACTCTCTTTCCCTTCAACGTTTATCTTTAGATATCTCGCGCGAACCAAAAAGGAGTGGTGTATCATTGCCAGGAGTACCTGTTCCTCGTGGAACAAAGTATAACGACGACGGCCTTTATACATAAATGATCAGAAACAAGGAGGGCAGACGGAGTCTATAAATACGACGAATGAGACAGTTTCAGGTCCGGTGCGCTGGTAAAAAAGTCCGGCTCTGCGAAATGGGATGACATACGCGGAAGAATTATAAACGGACTCTCACTGTCTCGATGCATTCCTCTAATTTCTATTGACGATTAAGAGAATTACTTTGAATCAACACTAGAAAGACTGAAACTTAGTATATATCTATATTGCCCAAAGCAGTAAAAATGACTGCATTGTGAAAGAATAATGTGTAAAGAAATTTGTCTGAAATTAATTTTTAATATTTTTTATATTATTTACAGTCATATAACAAGTTATTAGTAAATGTTAACAATAAAAAAAAATTTACTTCACTTGGGAAAAAATAATTTATGCATTATTATTTGTACATTTGCCCAAAACCAGTCAAAATGACTTTTTTGGGCAATCTAGTGTTAAAAGATTAGCGTCAAAATAAACTGCTGTCACAATGGAAATCTCAATTATGGATTAATTATTCAGAAACGATTAAAAATTCGCTTAAGGGACACTTTTAAAAAAAAAATACCCAAAAGTCACTTAAATTTTGAGCGGTCATACTGAAACCCGTCGACGAATTTTCGTAAGTAAATCAGATCGATCGTGGTGCGAAGAAGTTCACTGGGACAAGTGTACGGACGAAAGAAAGCTGTTCCGACACAGGGACTGAGAGGCGTCGCGGCTGGAAAGGAGGTCTAAATGAAACTCACCGCGGCGGGTTAACGAGACGAGGATCTCTCGTCGAACGTTGTTCAATGAAGGTACACTTGCCGCCGCTAAAAGTAAAAGTGCCGCTTGGTTACTGCCGATGAACACCGTGGACGCTGCCTAAAAATCAATAACCATTTTCAGCCAGCGTACTCTCTCTCTCTCCCTGTTGACGTTTACACGATTTTTCTTTGACCCAGAATCCTCTCTACGTGAAACGTGTTAAAACCGACGTATTTGCCGGTTAGCAAACCCGCAGAAAAATTAAAAAATGATCAGGTATGAAATCGTCGAGGTTTTGCTCATTTCAGTGTACGAGATAAAATTAATATTTAATCGACTGTATTTAAGTTCGTGCATTCGTAGGTATTTTAAATCTGTAATTTACAACATTTTCTGTATTTTTATTTACACTCTCTGGGATAAAATATGTACGAAAGAAACCGATGAGATACCCGGGAAAATGAAATTACTGAGCAAGCAGTTAAAATAAACATGGTTGACCTAACTCCAGAAATCTCATTTCAGTCGGGAAATAAACTACCGACAAAGTTTACCACGTTCGAGAAGAGGTGAACACGCGAATATCTACGACGGGAAAGAGTTTCGACTTGAATAGAAATTCAGGTAAACGAATTTACATGAAGATGCGTCCACTGTCCAGAACGTTAAAAAAAACGTTCACAGAGGAACAACAAACGAAGAGCATGCGGTGAGGCGAAAGAAGGTGAGCGCGCCTCTATAAATACGATAGTGGGCGAACGAGAGATATAATCCCGCGGAACTAGAGCAACCGAGACCAATTTTACAGACTTCGTGGGCGTCGATGAAGAAGCTGTCGGTGACACCGCACACCGTGTCCCTCCACGCGTAAGCGCTAGAGTGACTGGTAAACCAGCTGACAGATCGAATTCTCGCACCGCCTGCACCCCGTCCTGGTCAATTCTCTTTCCGAAGGGATGAACTAGATGCCAAATGCAATTTTAGATTGGGAGGACTACGGCCGATCGATAATACCTTCTCAACGCCCGTTTTCGATCGTGCTTCAACCGTTTCTAACTCTCGCAGGCTCTTTGATAGAGAAAATATTCATATGTACGTTGCATTCTAAGTTTTTAAGTGAGACATTAAGGTTGAGCCGTGAGATCTCTGCCAAAAGTTTAAGATGTGTAATAAAAGGCTGTGTCCAATATTTGAAGCAATGAACTTTTAGGAAAAATGATAATTACAGAAGAGTCAGGTTTATAAAATTCGACATGTGCCTCTTGGTCAT
>NW_017173655.1:174941-186628 GCF_001652005.2 Ceratina calcarata | reverse complement strand
AAAACGATTTCCCGATTCAATCTATGTATTATTAAACTGTTAGCTTGGATCAATCGATAATAATACACATTTTATGTATATAAGATTATGGAATAATCGTGGATCTTTTGATGTTCACCGAGCCGATAACAGAAACGTACCCCTTGGTTCTCTCCTCGTGTCGCCGAGAGTCATAAATTTACAGCAATTAGTTGCTATCAACGTCCGCCGGTAGACGACCACCAGACGAGGTCTCACAGGTTGTGGACCTCGCGTTATTAGCAGCCGTGCGACGACATTATCTACTCCACCACTAGACGCTCATCGTGTGCACAATAATATGCACACGTAGCTTCTGAAACACGTGGGCGCAATTTCTCTCTTGTATACACGCGTTCGATCGAGTATGGGCAGCTACTATTCTCGTACCATCGATTTTATTGCTAGAACGTGTCTCCGATGCACGAGCGAATACCATCATACGGTCCGGCCGGTCATTCGACTGTCGCCGTTACACCGCACTTGTCTCTCAAGAGTTTCCATTCGATTAGCTTGGAAAATTAAATTCACCCACGATTTCTTCCCTCCTCGTTTAAACAATTTCAAACAGCGACTATATAAATAATCTTACAAACGCGACAAATCGAATACTTCAAAATGACTTCGTGTAAAAAATAATTCATAGAATATGCTAATCGACAATATTAAAAACTGAACGCGTACGAATTTGCTGCCTGATTTAAAGAGAACGTACAAAGCCCCAGTTGGTGTTATAAAAATGAAAAGTAAGAATGAAAGAATTCGTCGGCGTCGCAATTAGCGAGTCCTCCTCAAATTCCCTCGACAATTAACATGTTCGTCAACGGGAGTCAGACAGCCCTCAGACGAAGTAAACAGAGTGCTGTTGCGAGTTTATTAACTTCGTACCTCAGCCACTTACTGTTAGTCGAGGTGCAGAAGTCACGCGTACGCGCAACCAAACGAGCTGTACAATTGTACACGTGCTGTTGCTCAAAGATTTTAGCTATTTATATCAACAGGTAATGATAGTAAAAATATTTTTACTAAAAATATTTCTATTATTTTATTTTTACTATCATCATATTTTTACTATCAAAAATATATCATATTTTTACTATCAAATATTTTTACTATCAAAAATATTTTTACTATCATCGCTCCAATTAAGTTTGGTAAATTTCGATTTGTCAACAACATTGCAACTTTTTTTTTAATGATTATTACTAATATTAAAATACTACAACAACTATGCATATTCTTTTATCGCGTTTTATGACGAAATACGTTCGTTTTTTTTTTATAAAACCGAGACGTACTGTATGTATCAGTGCGGATATGGTTTCGTAGCCGGAGGCTAATAATGCAGAGATACAGAGCCACGCTCTATTTGCCATCGTGGAATCCCCTCGCGTGAATTCGAAGAGCGTCCAGGTTGCACAACGCGAGGAGAGAAAAAAAAGAGTTTCGACGAGTGAGACACGTTCGTATGTGTGCACGGGTCGCTGGCTACTTACGCGTTAAAAAAAGAAGTTGATTAAAGCGTTTGGGATAAACTAACGGCGAACTGGGGCGAACGTGGCCATCGCATCGGTCTGACCTCGTGCCATCGTCTAAGCGCGTTCGATACCAAAGGAGAACCAGCCGTTGATGATGATTCGAGGAATCATGGTGAAAATTCATGCGAAATTGAAATCAATCGTTCGACGTATCAACTATAATATCAGCTACATTATTATTAGCATAACGCAGAAAGTGTTGAGTCATTGATAAGAAATGAAAAGTTAATAGGCGATACGTAATTTACACTAAGTGTGCATCCTGAACGATCTGATTCCGTTCTTGAAGCGCATCGCCAACCTGACTCGAAGCTGAATTACCGAGACGAGAAAACTAGTTTTAAAAACAATTAACGCTTGGAGAGTATACTGGAATGCTGTGCGTGAGGATATTTTCTTACCGGACAGCTTCGACTAGCCAGGAGTAACGATAGAACCGGTCACAGATGGTGATAGCTTCTTATCAGTGATACCGCTTGTGCAAGTCAACGCGACGAAAGGCTGAATCGACGTGGATAGGACGAGGACAACAAAAAAAAGAAGTCGACCGATCGCCAGAGGAACAGAGACACGATTATGATAACGCTTATCGCTCGGTCAGCTTTCTTACTACGCGACAGGTTCATCGAAGAGCGGAGATCGCCTGATTCATAATCTATCTTTACATACCCCTCAATCGCGTTTCTACGACACGCGTATATGTATTTACTTTTTTGGTAAACTAGGAAACCGATAACGAAAATGGGTGATAGTAATCGATCGAGATATCAATCGGGTTGTTCTGATATAATATACGAAAGCTGCTTATATAAGAGAATTGAAAACCTTTTATTGGTTTCCAATAATAATTATGTCACACAGAACCGAATACTTCCTACAAATATACTGAGAACAAAATAAATCTCAACGAAACGTATTACAGTAAAATGCATAGAAGGACGATGTAGAAAAACGTAATTGTGAAACAAAACGAGTATTGAAACAAATCCATAACTGCAGATCGTTGAACGATCCGATACGAACCGGAAAGATTGTCAGGGAATGAAAGCGGTTCAACGTTAATGCCTTACTGACACGAGTTGAATCCCGAAATAACGGAACAAGGCCTGTCGACGTATAAGCAGGCCAAAATGAAACAATGGTTCGTTCTTGAAAAAACAATAAACCACTTATTGCTCCGAGCCACTGGTCACGACCGTAAGTGGCCAAATGTGCGGACAGCTTCAATAGGGGAACAAAGAATGCATACATATATACTACATCTACATATACATATAAACCGCCGATTTTTATACATTTACAAAAGACGTAAATGCACTATATTTTGCACCCTTCAATTCTATCTTTTACATATTTTTTGTTGCATAAAAATCTGCAATCTAAACACAAAACGCGAGTTAGAGTTGTATAAGAAGACAAAACGAAATCTCACGGAATCCTACGCGTAACATTAAGAAACGATGACTGGAATGAGCCGGTGTTTCAACACCGACGTATAAATACGACGTACGCATGTATTTTGTGGTAATTACAGGTAATTACCGCGTTGGAAATTTCACGCGATCATCTGGAGGGAACGTATATACAGAGTTCCGCGAAGGTATAACGCGATGCTATCGTAATCAGGACAGGTCGCAATAATGCGAAGCGTCGCGGGTAAGACGCGCAAGGACGCGGGAAGCCGAGTCGCTTAGCGTACAATGAAAAAAATTGCAACCGACTATCCGGTGCGGTAATTAGACGAGAATACATTGCTTCTGATTAAACAACGTCGATCCTTCGTGTACATGACGCGATGCAGCCCCGTTTATCCCAGTTAACGGTTCAATGAAATAATTCGGTTGGCTCGTCGAATTAAACGCACGTCAAAGGGTTAATTACGATTTTCATCCAAACCGAACTGGGTCAAAAACTGTGCAAGGCTTAAACCACGTCTACTGTTTTATTTTATAAATAATGTTTCTTAACCGCGATAGCAAGAGAGAAAGCGAATCGACGAAGACCTCAAGAGACGCATTAGTTTGGCTGATTAGCAATGAATGCAATAAATGTATGGCTTTATCTAGATAGCGGAGGCGCGGAACTTGGTGAATCAGACGGTGGTGGGCTTTTCAGAATTTGTCCCGATGAGTAATCCACCGTTTCAGAAGACCAACCCACTGACTAAACTAACGTATACGTAAAGATTCAGAACAATCGCTTTACCGTTTCTTATCGAACGTACAAACATTGCGTCTATGACTCTTTATAACAGTTAAAATACGATTACTCTCGTATGAGACGATATATAAATAATTTCGTAGGATTAAGCTCTTTCAAAGTATTAAAGATGAAAAGTGGCTGAAATTATCTAAAACGGTGATGTCGGTTTAATCTCGAGCCATCATCTTTTCGCGTTTCATTAAACAGAGGATACTGTTTGTCCTTCGCTGTTGCCAGTCCCTTCCCTTTACATTCCTCTCCACTGGCGCAAGTCGTGTTCACTGTGAGCTTATATGGGGTGGCGCGATCTCTGCCGTTGACGTCACTACTCTCCCAGGACAAAGCTCCTACCGCGGCGAGGGTGCGTTTGTACGTAGATCCGGGGGAAGAAGAGAGAACGCGGATAGAGACGGGGATGTCGAACGGCGCCGTGCGCGGGCGTTGCGTCGAGACGCTTCTCAAACTCTCGCAGCGGAACGTTCGCGTTCGTCGGCACCCGTACAATGCTGCTACGACTCAGACCTGGCTTCCTTTTCGCCCGACTTTCATCCCCTTCTTTCGATTCTTCTTCTGCTTCTTTTAACCTTTTCACGATCGATCAGACTTTAAAGCCTTGAATCTGAATCGCACTTGCAGTATGATAGCGTGCAAATATTTCCCTTTTATTGCGTTCCATCTTGCCTAGCTTGCTACATTTTTAGCTCTTCGCTGATCGATGCAACGTAGGAGTTCAGATTTAAATCACGCCAATCACCGTTTTATTGCTTCCCATGCTTTGCCTTTGGTAAGCTTTTAAGTACTAGATTCAACAGAAATATTTTCAGTATTACTATTATATATTATAAAGAAAATCATTTTATATATATATATCAATTTTTTGTCTGTTCCTTATGTAACTGTTTATTCCTCTGATTTCTTGGTCTCATAATAGAACTTGTACATGTAAATTTGAATCTTGTATAACAATTAGTGTCATTATTTATAGACACGATACAGGGTTAATGTCGTCTCGTCGTGGACGAGGAGCTGCCTTTTGTGTTCATCTATCGTACTTTTGTCCCTTATTTTTCTCCGACCTAGCCTTCTGTACCCCTTTCATTCTTCTATCCCCGTTTTCGCAATCCTCGGCACGTACATCTTTCACAGTCGACAGAAACGTATTTCTTCGTTCTCCTCTGTTTTCGTCAGTCTTTGTTTCAGACTCTTCCTCGCGTGAACGTCCTGCAGTCGCGAATTTGTTCGTCGCATTCAGCCAGGTCGAAGACACCGTCTGTGTCTCACTTCCTTTGGCGTTTGTTCACATATACATACAACTATCCCGACGCGTCGCGTCCTCTGCTAAATAAGTGTACGTGAAAAAGTATTATTCAAATAGTAATTTGCAACGACAAACGGAGAATTGGAATGAGCGTCGCGGTGTATTATGCAGTCTCCTTCGTCGCTGAGTCATGAAATGAAATTCAACATTGTGTCCCTCCCTTCGGCCAAACAATTATGTTACTGGCTTTGCATGTTTGCTCGTGAACAGAGATATACTCAGTCACCTTTCCAATATACATTTTTATGGAATAGATGTATATATATATTAAATATGTTCATACAATAAAAAAGAGTCACGTACAAGCTTTGGGTTTTAAAAAAATATAGAATTTTCAATCAAAGTAACGCGGGGGTGACGTGGTCCAATTCTCACTAGCCATCGATTGGAATATCTCATTTTCGAGATCGACCATTCAGCGCGACTCTCTACGTGGAGATTATTAAATATCCATTTCAATCTCACAGATATGTTTTTCGATATGACGTCAGGGGACGCGAAATGCGTCGAATCTGAAAGCGTTCGATGGAATAGACACAGATCCGGGGGGATGTACGGTTTTATCCTGACGCGAGGGAGCCAACTGGCGAGCGTCGAGCTCGAGACGGCTTTTCAGACTGTTGCAATAAAACGTCTGCCAGCCCCTATCTAATACAAGCTTCCAGTCGTTCCCCAGAAATCGGTATATTTGCATGAGAATGCGATTCGCCGCGGAAGGCCTTTTTTAACGAGCGACATGTAAGCGAAAATACGCTTCCCTACTAATGCTAGATCTCTTCTGTAAAATCTGCAATTTAAATGTAAGATTTATTCGCAGATTGCTCGAATTTCATCTCCGACCCATGAACGATTCTATTACACTCTTCCCTATAAAGGAAACCAAGTTCATTCGAGAGAATTCAATCCGTTTCATTCGTGCCTCGTCCTAAATCGTACGAGAGTGGAACACCTGCGGTGAATAAAAACCTGCTAAATGTAAATAGGTAGCACCTATTTCTGATGTTAAACAATCTCGGAAGCGTCTGCGTGTTTTCCCTGTGATAAAAAAAAAAACGATTTTCCCAGACGAGTTTCCGCTAGTCGACCTTTCCACGGACTTTCTCTTCGCGCTTCTTCGGACATAACTTCCCTTGTTCACGGTCGGTTTCTCCGTCCTCGTTAGACGCGTACGTCGCGAACGAGAGCACCGCGAGAGAGAGCCTCTCCCGCGTACGTTGCACCAACTTTTCGGAGTTTGTTACTCCGTTAATTAGATCGTCGGCGACGGACTCAGCAGCCGGAAGACAGGCAGGCCGCGTGATCTTGGAAGCGATGGAAAAATATTACCGAGTCTGTATTCGTCTATACTTCCCATGAAAGTGTAACGAAATGTAGAGACGATAAAAAAAGTGGGTAACGTAGTTGAAATGCGTGGCAGTAGAAATTGTTAACAGCGTGGGAGGTGCAAAGCGATGAATGTTTGGCCTGCTGCCATGAAGTCCAGAAAATCTGTTTGGAAAGAAACTGTTTAGTATCTTTGACGCACTACGATTTATCAACGAACCAATTGAACGCGTGATACATAGAAACTTTTAACGTATGCATCGATGTACGTATATAATAACGTGTATTTATAAAAGCACACGTATTACAAAAAGGAAACTTATCTAATCCTATTAACCAGAGATTGTAATCGTGAAAAAATAACAATCGCAGGTAGCGAGTTGAAGATTTTGATAAAAGAAAAACAGATCTAATATCGCTGTACTTTGAAATCATCGATCATCGCATTCTAAAGGAGTAGATACAACTCCGTTTGATAAAATAAATTAATCAGAGATGAAACATCTTGATTCGACGAGTTCATTATTTAAGTAGTCGTCGTCTATCTCTCAAAACACTGATAAAATATATTCTTTTACTAACAGTAATTCATTACACCCCCTTATTATGTAATGACGACTGTATTATTTAAGTAGTAGACGCTTATCTCCCGAAATACTGATAAAATGTATTCTTTTACAAACAGTAGTTCGTCCCAACCCATTCTTTGTATTTAATGACGAATTCATTATTTAAGTAGTCGCTGCCTATCTCCCAAAATATATTCTTTTACAAACAGTAATTCATCCCATTCCCTTCTTTCCATTTTCGTCATCCTTCATCTTTCTTATCATTAACTATCAATGAACAAGTCGATAACGATTCGATGTCTAAGCAAGCAGATTAGGAAAAGAAAATAAAATCAGGCATGAATTTTCTTGGACTAATTTTTGAACACGTTCGTTCAACAAATATTTTCTTATCTCGCGAGCCGTGCAGTTAACATGAGTAAATAAACGTTACTCGTTCGTTTTTATAGCCGCACATGCACGGTGAATCCACAAATACTCGATCGCATTATACATAATATACGCAGGCCTAATTCATAAAAATATATGCGCGTTTACTCTACGGCGTACGTAGGAACGTGCGTAAGTGGCCCGTCTAACAATAAGTATTCTTTCCCGAGGCTTTGTACGAACCGCGGATCTTTCTCGACAATTCCTATTTTCGATTCGTTTTCGGTTATCTATTTTAACGAATGACTCATCCCTGTAATCTCCATCCTCTCGGATCACGTGTACCTACTTACTTCGAAAGTATAATGAGAACCTTATGGAGCAACGGATGAAATAGTTTCGAGTACTTAGAAACCGAGTAGGTATGCATGTGTAAATACCAAAGTGGATTAAAAAAATGAAGTGAACGAGAAATTCCTATATTATAAAATAGGATCATTTTTATCTTAAAATTTGTCCTAACGTCGAGTCAGATTCTTCACATTATAGAAGTATATTTTACTTTTTTATTATTTTATTAAACGTTTGAAAATTAGAAATGTGACTGATCGACTGATGTCCCAAATCCCATACTTTAACGTTCAAAGAACTCCTTTTTACAATATGAGAAAAATTCATTACCTCGTAATTCCTCTCGAATGCCCTCCTCCTGTACTGTGAAAAGCAATCAACACTAATTTTTCCAATCAATGTTACGTCAATCTAATAGGGAAGAGGAGAAACTGAAGAACGAAACTCGAGTCTCAGCTACTCTATTTCCTCATCTGAAACTAAGCCACCAATCATGGGGTTTCTCGGTGTTGATCCCGACGATACGACGTGCGACAAAACGAAATAGCTCTTGTATCAAACGGAACTAGGAGTTCACGGTACCGTAACACCACATCAGAAATACGAGACCTTTCGGGCGGCAAAAATAGAACCGAAATACGTTCGTCTTCTTTCCGTCTTTTCCGGACAGTCGGTGGTGCGTCGAAGTTACATCTAAACGTAGCGCGGCTCTCGCGCTCGGCCCTCGGCACTCGAGGCAATTAAATGCGGAACATGATTCACTAGATCTAGACGATCTGCAAGAGGATCGTGATGCAACGATCCTTATTATACCGATCTTCCACGGTTTCTTGGAAACAGGAAATCGTTCACGTGTCCGAGGCCTCTTAACGATCTGCCCCCTCGTAATCAGCGTCGAGTATTTTTCAACTTCAACGTTCAAGTATATCGTCGACAAACTCTAAGGAGAACGCACGAAAATTCGCAATTCTCTCAAAAATATATTTCTTTAAATGATCAATAATTGGAGTATATAATTTTCTAAACCAATATAAAAAATACCATAAATGAGTTATTCACTGAATTCAAATAAGTAATTTCACGTTAAAAGAAAAAGGAAAATTTATAGAATAAATATTTCTCTTAAAAACTTCCTCTTAAAAATAGACCAGCTGTGCAGATAAACGTAGTACGTGCAGATGTAGATAAAACACGAGCTCATTTTTCACTCTCTCTCTCTCTTTTCTAAAATAAAATAAAGAATTGAACGTCGGCCACAGTATAATATACAACAGTTAATAATAGTATTTTCAACATTAGCTGTATTATAAATTGATTCACAACGCAGTTATAGTTACTCCTTTACTATACGATACATTAAAATATGAGAATGAACTCAATCTTTATATATTTGTGATTATAATTAAAAAAAAAACTGCTGATGAATGGAGGAAAAACATTTACCTACTTACACGAGAAGAGCTACTATTCACGTACCAGCTAACTATTGTATAGAATCTAATTTTCTTTATTATCGATAACACACACGATGAGTTGCATCGCTAATAAAAGAAGGTTGCGCTTAATTGATAGGTAGCGCAAGACGTGTAAATTAGTCACTTTCGTAACCAGGCTCAAAATTAGTAACCTCGTTCGATATTACTATTATTGCATCGTACCGTATACATAGACGCATTGCCGCATCACAAATTGCAGTTACACGCTTATTTCTACCTTCTTATAATATTTCCACGGATCGCTTTACGTAATTCTCTACTGTCGCTAAAAGCTTTTATTTCTGTAACTAAGAAAAGAAAGAACCAACGGAGTATTAGACATTTTCAAGTATGTTACCAATTATTATTTTCTAATTTTCTTGCATCGTCATATCAAAGTTACGTCTAAAATTTTCTTTATCAATCAACAGTGCATATAATTTGAATTACAGAAATATACTAAGTTTCCCAAATTGTAGACCATTCAATTATATATAAATTAAAATGAATCAAACAGAATTTAATTTTATATTTATAAATTTTGTTGGAATAAGAAATTCTACTGAGAACAAACCTAATCGATTATATATGCATCGGTCACAAGGCTTTCTCATCGATCTCCTTGCAATCATTTTTCTCCTCGCCTACTGCGATTACACGGTAAAAAGGACAACATTGAGGTGACAGCGTAGGCACGAGCAACTTTTAAGCGTGGGTGCAAGCACACCGATCAACGATACGTTCGATCGTTGAAGTTTACCATTCTTTCCATCGTTTTAATTTGCCTCTTGCTTATTAAATTCAAAACGTGCTTTTGTTTCTCTTCGTATTCATTAGCGTTTATAAGAATAAACGTAAATATGCAATGCATGCCCTGCAATATAGGAATTTCGTAATTTACTGTTAATTAAAAATTAACTAAAAAATCATACATATATATTTTATGATTCTACATAATTAAAACCTTGCTTTGTACAAAACGAAAAGGAAATATCTGCTTCTATTGTTATAGAAAATCCTTTGCAAACAAGCTGACGAAAGGAGTACGAATTAATTCATAAAATTAATTCGATTCGTGGAAGGACAATTAAAATGCAATTTCCTTTCGACGAGAATATGCAATTATGAGAATTCAACCAATTGCACAGACCCCTCAATTCGCCGTCGATATTGTTAAACGGACGCAATTATTCTTTCTCGGAGACAGACAAGCAGCGAGACAAAAAGATTCCGTGACTCAAGGTAAAGATAATGCGCTCGGACTTGTGTGAGTCATTAAGTCGTATTATTGAATCGACTAACCACGAATGGCTGACAAAATATCAATCGAACGAGTTCTATTATCTTGCTTCTAATTCTGATCAAATTCAAAGTATTCTCGGTCATTTCCTTACATAATTTTTTAATCATTTTGCCATGAAATTTTTCACAATAAAATAATGTAACGTGATTGAATTTTAAGAATGACCAGAACACTATAGAAAAATTAGTGTACATTCAACCTTTTTAAATCAGCGTATTTCAAAAACAAAAAACAAATCAGTGTGCAGGGTCATCTTAGCGAATCTTTATCAACGACGTTACTTGCGAAATATGATAACAGCGTCAAGGGTATTCTACGGGATTAAAGAATCGTTCAATCGGCCGTTCTAGAGGCTACATTTTTGCTCGACTACGTGGGAGGCGTAAACCGAGAATAGAGATTAAAACGGCTGCGACGCGACGTCACCGCTAATGCGATGATGATTTCTATTAGATTGATGCACACGAAACGTAGTTCGTTCCTCAAGCTTGAATTCTCTTCAAAAAAAGATTTCATCCTTCGTCGCAAAGGAAAATAGATAAAAATTGAAATCGAGATTCATAAAGAGTATGTAATTTCAGATTCTACCTTAAATAAATCATTGTAAATGAAAATAAATAGCAACCAAACCAGTTATTTGAAATTGCATTGAACACAGCATCAAACACTCTCGTTGAAGATCACAAGAATAAATCTGGTCATCACTGAACGCGACTTGAACGAGGAAGCACGACACTGTGTACTGCATGATCATAATACGTGATTACTTTGGAACGTTATCGTCTCGTTAGCCAATCGCGTGGACGAATATCGATTATCCGCGATCGAGACTGACATGCCGATCACGTTTCAATGACGACACAAAAATGGAACGATCGTTCAATAAGGGCCCGGCCGCGATTCAATCGCGGTTTCGATCGCAGCCCGTCTCGTTATGCGACACAGGACTCACGTGCCTCGAATCGTTTGCGTGCGGTGCTTTGCAGTTCGTACGAGTCAATCTACGTGCTCTACTTTCGTCCCTGCTCTTTTCGATTCTCGAAACAGTGCCAATAAAAATCATTACAAAGAACGGAATCATCTTACGACTAGAAACAAGAACACACTCTGGTTAAGGATGTATTGGGGGGTTCCGAAACTAATTTATTGTAAAAATATCAATAATTTTGATTAATAAATTATTGGAAATGAATATTGGCATTTTTATTTCACGATCCTTGA
>NW_017173655.1:171527-173189 GCF_001652005.2 Ceratina calcarata | reverse complement strand
AAAAATCTCGGCAAAATCGAAAATTTTTTTTTGTTGTTTATTATTAGCAATGGTCTTCCGACGTCTGATTTCTTTTTAAAAAATGCGATTCTAAAGTGCATAAACTTTTGGGATTGATTGTATAGCCAATACAGCCTTAAGATACACGTATGGGATCCTCCAGTTATATCCTAATCTAACATAACTAACCTCGGTCCAATAGAAACCGCCAGTCCTACTTCTATTTTCTCATAAAGTCATGCATACCTACGACTCTGACCACTTAATGAAAGAAGCATACCTTTCACTGAATGCCATAAATTACAGGTATTAAAAGGTACATTGTTCACCGAACCCTTCCTGTTAAATAATCCTCCTAAAATTCAATGGTCACCGAGCTAATCCTTTCGGTCTTTGTCAAAGCATTAGAGTACCTGTCTGTATGATATACCACTTGAAACTTTAGTGTTCTGTTCAGAAGTTTAATCGTATTAAACCATCGCATGATTCTTGTTTAAATGCACAATATTTAATTGATTGAATTTTTATTTTTTATAACTGAACCGATGTAAGCAAACGTGTAGATGGAACTATTCTAATTGTAAGTTACGGGCGTGGAAAGAAATAATTAGGGTCATGCCGCGTAGTTTCGCGGTACGCGAAACCTTCCTCCAGCAATTGGATGCATTGAATTATGCGAGCGCGAGTTTTCCACGCCAGCGAACATCCCAGCAAAAATTTGACGAATACACGGAACACAGAAGCCTAGCTTTACTCACTTTAAAAATGTAACATTGAAGTAAGAATGTGCATGAAATTCTATGAATATATTTAATGATGTGGTTCACGAACTTGACGTATTCTTGAAAAATTAAGATTTGCTTGGTTGGATTTGATAATGAAATCAATGAATCTTCTTGTTTTATGATATAACAGGATTTAAAGCTACTTCATTGATCATCGATTATCTTTGTAAGACTTATTAAAAAGAAACTTAATTTCGTCTAGCTTTCTAAAAGTATTTACCAATAAAAAGAAAAATCTACTTCATTGTTTTTTTACTTTCTAACGATACGGAATATTAGAGGGGTGGAACGAGATCTTTACAAATTTCTTTTTAATTTTACACACACAGGTAAGAACCGATATAATAGACTTTCGTTTTCACCCACTCGACTTTCTATTGTACCTCGTATAATTATTTCGATTTCAGTTCACGAATCTATCTATCGAATCATTTTTTCCAACAGTGTAGAAAGCGTGAAGTGCTTTCAGGTAATTCGAGCGGCCGTTATAGAAACGACAATCGTATCGTTTCGTTGCGACAAATTCACCGTAACAATTGGACCACGTCTTCTTGATCGTCGCCGCTCCAGTTTTCCACGAAAATATCTACGACTTTGCTTTCTAACAATTTTCGTCCCGACAATCAGTTCGTTCGCTAGAAAGTAATCACGACCGATCGGAAGATTGTATTTCACGTTGAGCAATAGAGTTGTAAATGACTGAACCCTTTGGGTATCAGTAATAGAAGACGGAGGGTGAACCAAATGCGGGTCCTTAATTGCACGTTAATATTTGGGAAACCAAACTTCACGGACAAAAGGAAGCCTCTTACCTAACTTGTCTTACGATAGGGGTATTTTGAGAGTGACGTACATTCCCTTCTTTTCTATACAAGGG
>NW_017173655.1:164980-170497 GCF_001652005.2 Ceratina calcarata | reverse complement strand
CTTCTGTTTCGACTCATCGTACTGAATAAAACAATTTGATGAATTTTTCAAATCTTGAAATCTAATAGAACCTTTCAATCCGATCGTAAGAAGCGAGCGCACAGAAAAAAGTGTATAGCGCATTGTTATCCGGCAAAATGTAATTCAAGGATACAGCGAGCGGATAGAGGAGAAGGAGACTCAATGCTCAGGGTTTGTACAATACTCGAGGAAACCTTTGTGGCATTGTGTGCAAGCTAAGTATGAAAAAGAAAATTTTCTGATACCAGTTGCTGGAACGATGCTAGGTACACCCATTGAAGCGCCCTATACCTGCTGCACTTTCTTCCATTTATTTTCTATACAAGTGAAAACAACAATAGGACAGCTGCGAGATGAGCCACACCGAAGACGATCATCCTAAACGCGTTTCACGCCGTGCTCAACTTAACGCTTGATTCAACTGTAATTGCAAAGTGGTTGCAATTGCCTCTCGTCCGGAGAAGTAATACGGGATCATTTAGTTAGAAGCAGAATATTTCACTTTTGTAGAGAAACGATCATCCTAAAACAGCTTTTTAAATTCGATTGTGACAAAAGATAACAGATTGTCTAATCCGTTCTTTCTTTGCATTGCATTTCTCACATGGACGAAATTGCTACTCTAAATGATTGTTACTGATATGCAATGAATCACCTAAACATAATTTAACGTTCAGATCACGTCACCGATAGTTTAACAAATGTTTTCTGAGCATCGTCTACTATATCTTTTATGTTGCGCAGCGCGAGTACAAACAATGAGTAACCGCTGGCCGCGAAATTAGCTACTCGCGTTACACGCTGTCCGATAATAATAATTCGATTCGATTAATTGCTCAGCGGGTTGCAACTTCTTCAGACGCAGAACATCATTCATTCATTTTTACCGATTGCCCGTTCGACGGGGCTTTCATCTCGGAGAACTAAAAGGAATTGGATCTCCAATCGCGATTTAAACCGTAACTGCTCGTTTCACTTTTACTTTTATCTGTAAAAGTTCACGGATCTATTCAATCGCAGGAAATTCGTAAACTTTTTTTCTCTATTATATTCCGCTGCTCTTAATTTCAGGCGTAAAATTCACGCTGAATCGACATTCTCCTTTCACTAGTATCATCTTTGAAAAGCAGAAACTGCGTGTAATCGATTTTTAATCTACAAATACCTTTACTTTCTACCAAAACGGTTGCTGAATTATATCTGGTCTTACAATTGCTTAGCCACTTTCTCATAATTTCAGTAATGTAGTTAGAATCGATTAAAATCAATTTTTCTATCTACAAAAACTGTATATTAATCAAGCCACAGATTTATAAAATAATAATTAATCTAGTTCTATAAAATTGATATTAAGTGACAGTGGAAAATTTTAAGTCACTTAATATTTCACTCAAGGTTATAAACAGGACTGCAAGCTGCTGGTTCCTTAAAAAGGAGCGGTTCAGGAGTATAGACGACAAGGCTTAAGTTTTTGTCGACCGTGCAAAAAAAGACAATGGTAGTGGTTTTTATCTGTGACAAAACGGTACGCGAGGCCTACACATGCTAGTACTCAGCTTATCTACGTTACAGAATCAGAAAAATTGTTTTTACAACCGACTGGGTTGTATGTAGACAGCACGCATCCTGCTTAAGGCACGCGCTTAGATTCGTCATGATAATTGATGTAATTCTAGCTGAAAATCTTATAGAAACACAAGAAGATTAATTCTAATATGCATTTTGGGTATATTTAAAAGATTCAATAAATCAAAAAAGCCTACGACGATTTTATCAACTTAAATAGTCAATCGTGACTCTTGGCAATAAAAATTCAATACGATATCATAGTGGAAAAAACTGCTGAAAAGTATCAGAAATTGCATAACGCAATTGCAAACATGTGACTGAATTTACGATAAATACGGGCACAGTGTGCTAGTATCTATGCCATGGGATGAGAGATAAAACCGCGACTTCTCTTCTATGGCTTAGCATAGTTTACTGACTAAACAGAAGTTCTTTCACTATCTTCTGTCCTTCGAAGATAGTCAATACGGACAGATCGAGTGTCCGGATCACTGTGTGCACGATACGTGAATGTACTGCGTTATATTGAACGAGAAAATAAGTGTATTCTAGCACTACCAAGTGTATTCATATACAGAAGTTAATACGTATAAAAAAGTCAATAATACGGATATTAAAAATTGATGTAGTTATTAACTTTTACACCGTCGCAAACCCTATCGGCTGAAGAATTGAAAAGTACTTTGTTTTACGGCATTCTTATATCCTTGATACAATCACGTGTGACTTTTTAAAGACGTTTTAACGTAACTAATGTACCGGCGATCTAAAGATTAAGAGATATTTCTTCATTAATGAAATTCCTACTGAACGTGAGAAAGTACACATCTGTAATGATTAAAATACAAATTACAGTCTATAGCGAAAGGTTAAGCAGAATATCAATGCCGACACAGAAGCCCTTTTTCAGTCATGAATAAAGTTCATTATAATCGCATTCAATGGCTCTGTCGGTTTTACGAATTACCTAACTAAAATATTAAGTCGCGTATCTTTGTAACCTGCTGGTGAATAAATGAACAAAAAATATCACGTTCCTCGTTAACACGATCATTAAACTCATTAATTATCATTCTAAATACATGTTACTATTATTAGATAGTGTGGAATGCTTTAAAGCGTTCATGCTTTTGAATGAATTGGATTTACTCACAAAATTCGTCCTCTCTATTCAGCGTTCGACGTTGCGAAGTAAATTATAGGGAGATTAAAAACTTCCATGACATACACACGAGAATGATCGCGAATAACCACGACATGGCTGACTCGTCATCAGCTGACAGATAAACGATTATAATAAGATTGCCGAGGTGCATCCGATGTTTAACGTGATCTAGAAATGTTCACGGTTACGCGACTGGCTTCATTGCATTGGGAACTCACGTAAAATAGCAGTTGCCCTTTTTGAATCTGTTTTCACATAAGAATAAAAAGTCGCTGAAGCTTTGTGCATGCTTCAAAGTTTCGTTTAATCGCGTTATGAAAAAGGTAAACAAAGAAACCCGCGGTTGATTTTACAAACACTATCGACTGGAACATGTATACTATACATATACATTGCCAGTGCGAATCGTACAAATTCGCTATCTCATGATCAAAGAAATGCATTAACATTCTATGGAATATACATGAGAAAACTGTACTAAAATACATGTACGTAGGACTGATCATAATAATCGTGTATGTACTTATCGTAAATATATTGATACGTAAGACGTATCTCTTCTTCCTTTTCTGTCTCATTCACTTCTTCGGACACAAACGAAAATTCTGTACTTTTGATTGACCTCGCTGCGGCATATGATCGAATGTCTAGCTTTTCGCCGGCGTGAGCGAAGATACGATTTATATAGATATCAACTTATTTTCTAACAACGTGGAAAATCGTAGGACATCGCATGAACACCGAGGCTAAGGGGGCGCGGTCGTAAATCTCATGTAAAACGATAGTAAAAAGTACGAGTACGTGCAAAGCTACTGCAGGAATGCAGAAAGAGAATGGGGAAGAGACAAAGAGGGAGAGAAGCAGAGTTGTCGCGTGTGTCTTTCGTGTACGTACGTATGTACATACACCTGATGGATGGCTCGATGGGGAAATGTAAATGTATATACGAACTTACGTGTGTATACAACACGAAGGGCCTCACTTTCTGCTTGTACCACCGATCAACTGTCGAGTCACTGCACTTTTTTCTTCGCCTTCTATTTTTCTACTTTCCGCTCACATTACCGCGCGCGTTTCTTTTACGAATCTCGATTACGACTCGACTGTGCACCATATCACGACCCGCCGATTCGCCACTACTCACATTATACATATACCCGTTTACGTTAACGAACGCCGCGATTGAGATTCATTGCCCACCCAACATCGGCATCTTGTGCTCGCTTCGACTGGCCTCCTTCGACTGCGCGTCAAACACTGTGCAGTGTGCACTGCGACCGAACACGACTGAATCTGAATCTGAATGCGTCCAGTGAAATTGTAGACATCCGCCGCAGGAGGGAGTGGAGGAACTGGAAAATCCCTTCATAGTACACGCTTTTCTTCACTAGATGTCGCGACGCCCATGCGTAGCTAGCGTCATCACACTGTTTTAAGTTTTGTCGCTTTATTTACAAGATCATTTATATCTGTACGTAAACAATTCTGAGTGAAAAATGCCGAAAGTAGTTTCAAGAAGTATAATATGTTCAGATACGAAGGATCAGGAAGAATACAGTGAAGAGAAACCATTGCACATTTATTATTGCTTGTGTGGACAGATGACATTAATTTTAGGTTAGTTCTATCATTGTTTATAGTATTGTTTATTTGTTTAAAAATTGTGAACAAGTATACATAACACATTTGTACATACTGTGACAGATTGTGCCATAGAAAAATTGCCTTTGAGAAAAAGGGATGGTGCTCGAGTCATTGATGGAAGTAAACACGCTCATAAGATGACTTCTGAACAGGATGAGACAGTATATTTAAAACGACCAGAGGGCATAGAAAAGCAATATCGGCAAAAGTGTAAAAAGTATGACACTTTATTTTGAAGAACAAATTGGTATTTTTGCAAGTTGCTGATGATTGCATTCATTTATATGAATATCTTTGCAGATGTGGCCTCTTTCTTTATTATAAACATGATCAAGCGACGAATATTGTATTTATTGTAAAAGGTGCAGTGATCAAAAGTTCTGGAGAAGGTCCAATGACAGACATATACAATCAAGTGGCTGTTGAAAAACCCAAGAAAATAATGGTGACGAAACATACAAAAAATATGGGGAAGTTCAGCTCTGTTACTGTTTCTACAATTGATGAAGAAGAAGATGAGATTGAAGCGGTAAGTTGTCTTTGGATTATATGTCTGATCCTTGTATACGTTCATTTAAAAAAGAAATGAAATAAAGAGTTAGAAACATCTGCAGTGAATAGCTGTGTTAGATTTGAAAATTGTGCACAATTCAAATGCAATATTACTCTAAAAACTTGATGTGCAAGAAATTTACTTGGAATCTTATGTATTAATTTGTACTCTTGTCATAAAAGAAAAGACGTACATTAGAATTATATTACATTTGCAGAGAGAAGTTGCTGATTCGTATGCTAATAATGCACGAATAATAGAGAAACAATTAGAGAGGAAAGGAATGAATAAGCGCAAAGCTATGCCTCCGCCTGAAGCAGATCCAAAAAGAACGAGACCTCGTGGAACTTTATTAGATGTATAAGATATAATTTAAATGAATATCATCACATAATTAACTTTATATAAAATTGTACATAGAAAATTATAATTAGACGACGTTGGACAATTTTTGTAAAGATCGTAATTTATTTTTATCCTATCATGCCAAAGTTTCAAATAGAAAGTAATGATTCACAGAATTAAACGATTCTTTAACATTATATATCGAGTTATTTATTAACAT
>NW_017173655.1:135437-163002 GCF_001652005.2 Ceratina calcarata | reverse complement strand
AAATATTTAAAATATATAAATGACTAGATACAAATATTGCATAGAAATGTACATTGCAAAATATAGATATAAATTTAATAAATAAATACAATAACTACATATTAATAAGGATCATAGGAGGGTAAAACGGAGTTCCTACTTACAATAAGAATTAATTTGTAAGATGGCAACATTAAATGGTACGAGAAAGAATTACCTTACACTGCAACTAGTTCAAATTTAGTAAATGACTCTACGAAACAATTTCGGGTGATATGGCTCTTTAAAATGTGGAAGAAAGGAAGGTCTATCTAAATATATGCTTGTATAATATCGTATAACTGGCCATGTTACGTCTACGTTCTATGAATATGCAGTGTGTAATACTATGACATATTAATGCGCACATTGGTTGAAAACTGGGTGGGACATTAAGCTAGCTGCATTTGTGATCGAAAGTGTTATTTCTTTTTTTCTCATCGATATCTTAGTTGCGTAATATTTTTAATCGAAGTTAAAGCTTACTCAACATTACTCGAGACGTCTCTAAGATTCTGTATTTCTACTTAACCGGAGATCAAGGTGATTGAATTAAACAAAGAACAAATATACATACATAAACATTCTAAACTCGCACGCCCGTTGTGCCGCATTTCACCTTGCAGTTATCCCTTCAACGTTACAAAAAAATCATAGCACTTTTCGGTATATCTAATAAATGCATTTTTGTAAATATATTCCCTTTGATGTATAATGTCAATTGCAACTTGCTTTAAATTAAGATTATATTATAACTCTATCTTTACACATAGTACGATTCCGCGGTTGGAGTTATCACGAGTTTGCAGTTAAAGACAATAGTTTCATATGTATAATCGTAAAGCTAATGGTGCCACGTGCGTGGCGACCAGTCCGTAAATTTAAGTGTTAATGTGAGATGATTTAACGTCTGCCTTTTTAAGAATCGTGGGCTCATCTTTTAGAAAGGTTCCTGACCTGGAACCCACCGTAGGCTGTTTCGGAACCTCCCCATTATGGCACTTATTTTTAGCTTTTTCATCGGAAGAAGTCTTATTGACAGTCGTCCTTTTGTTAGCGGTCGCAGGTTTATTCATTCTATTATTGCCAGATGATTTAGGGGAAGATCTTTTGCTAGGGCTTTCGGAACCCTGTTGATTCATTGCTCCTTCTTTCCTTTCTCTCATTACCGTTGGGTGATTAACCATCGATTGCGTAACCGGCCTTGTATTCGCGGGTTTAGATGACACATTATTCAAAGACTTACTTGGAACATCCGGCGTTTTTGCAGCGTCTAGAAGATTTCTCCGTAAGTGATAAGCACTAATAGCTGCAGCTCTGCTCCTACTAGCTGCGGTAGAACTCTCTAACGATCTTCGTGGTCTTCTTGTCACCGTGAGTGGACTCCTTTGTTGCACGGGTGGTGAACTCTTCTTTCCCCCTTTGTCGCAAGTAGGCGGTTGTGGTTTTTTTGTCGTCTTTCCTAAAGTTGGTGAAAGCTTGTTTGACGTGTTCGATTTGGGCGTTGTTGTCATCTCTGTCATAAGACTGTCTGTCGACATCGAAGTGTCCATCTTATTGGGCTTCTTAACAACTGCAGGCTTGTTCTTTGATTCCGCTAAAGAATCCACAGACAAGCCTATTTCAGCATTTTTTTGTTTAAAAGACGGAGACTCGGGTCGCGTTATACCGCAACTCTTGCTGATCGAGTCTTTCTTTGTATTTATACGGCTGGTGTTAGATTCCGTTAAACTATCCGAGGAAAGAGCCTTCACATCCTTCTTTATGGGCAACTTTATTTTAGCTAATGGCTTCTTCTCGGTAGCCCGTTTCATTGCAGGACTAGATGTACGAGACGAATCTGAAGATGATATCATTATTTTTCGTCGTTGTTGTACCATAACTTTTTCTGGATGCGCCGGCTGTGTGGTTTCCTTTGGAACAGATTTGTTCCTAGGTTCCAAGTACCTTGACTTTACCTAAAAATTCGAGAAGCACTCAGTTTCTTTACCATCTTTTGACGTATTTAAAACTTTTCATAATAAACGAAATGCCTTTCGAAATATTGGTAACAATATTGAGAAAATAAAGATTTACCTCTAATTTATTAGGCCATGATTTCGGTCTGCTTGTATCCGTAGTGCTTTGCTTATCATTTTGCATTTTACGTTCCATTGGATCGCTCTTCGGTTTGTTAAGAACTTTCTTCGGTTGTTGTTGCTGCTGTTGTTGCTGTTGCTGCGGCGGCGGTTGCGGTTGCGTCACTGTCATTTGCTTCAAGGTTCTATGATTATGTTCCGATATAACCATTTTCACACGTTTCAAGTCCAGGCTTCTATTTGTGAGCCTTGGACGACTCGACGCTGGTCTAGGTTCCTACGAAAAGCAACAATTCTCACAGATGGATATAGATAGTCAATTTCAATTTATTTAAAAAATTATATAATGTTACTTACGTTTATAAAATTAGAATGTCTCGATGGTCGTTTTGTTGTTTCATGAGGTAAAATTACTAAACAAGCTAATTCTTGTATTCTACGTCGAAGCTCCAAGTCCATTTTTAGCCATGTGGTTGTTCTCGCGGCTCGCGTTGCATCTCTGACCAGACACTTCTCCACTCGGCTTTGAATTTTCTTCAAGAAATCGATGAACAAAGGTCCCCACTTGATCTTATCCTGAGCTTCGTCTTGCTGTGCCGAGGTCAACATTTTGTGCAATTTCGAGTAACTCTTACACGCTTGTTCGGGGGGCAAACGTTCGGCGGCAGCTAAGAAATTGTCCTCCAGTCGGCTGATGTTCCACGTTAACTCTCGGCCTAGAGATTGGAAGTTCTCATTTCCCAGGACTGCCGAGAAATTATCAGATAAGAACTTCACCGAAGTCTCCAACAGATTCGAAACCATTCTGAACACTGGTTCAGCCCAACGAACGTTTGGCAAAGTTGCCAGGAGTTTATCACAGTCCATCATCGTTTGAAGCACGTTATCTGTAGACTGTCATTCACGAGAGCAAAAATAAATGCGATGTTTATTTAAATTGACAAACTTAGCTTGGGAACTTAAATTCAGAAAAATTATATAACGTTAATATGTACATACCATATGCACAATATGTTGACGATAACACTTTGCCATGAGTTCTTTTGGAAGCGTCGCGAATGCCTTACATGGCCATATGCGCACGAAGTGTCTCGTTACCCATCGAAGTGATTTTCTGTACACTTCGTCGAGACCGTAAGCTGCTGCTAATGGCATACACTCCAATACCCCAACAGCGCATATTTGACAGGGCTACAGCATAAACGCAATTATGGTAAAACACCTCTTTAAAACTCCACATTATTCTAGTTGTTATACTTTCACGGTCTCACCTTGTGGAATAGGTGACAATATTTTACTTTAAGCGTATATTCGATAATTTCCTTGAGACCTTCCAGGCATAACATATCAGCTAAAGTAGCTAGTTCCACTATACTTATGGAGTCCGGTATATTACTTTCTCCGCTGTATATGTGACACAATGCAAAATGCACCGCATCGTAGGAGTATCCTTGCAGAGAAATAACATTCCCAGCGTTTTCGATCCATCCGCCGCTAAGTATTGCAGCGAAGTATTGGCAACGAGAACTCAATATACACTTGTGCGCTCTTATGCGACGTCCAGCTACATCGATCGTTACGTCTGGATTAATTTCTTCTAAGAACATTCTTAGCAAATCTTCCCCTAATCTATTGTACGGTCTGCTTCCTGCTAAACTGGATGTTTCGGTTTCCTCTGTACTCCCTTCTGAAAAACAAATTCGTAATTGATTGTGAAAATTCGATTACGTACTTCGTTCTGATATAGATAACGAGTTACACACCAGCGCCAGAACGACCCATGCTGCTCTGCATACTACTTAGATCGGATTCCGATATGATTCCCTCCCCATCGTATTCTCCTGTCAGTTCTTCAAGAGGAGACTTTTGTTTAGATGGAAGCGAGGTACTCATGATTGAGCTAAACTTCCTAGGTAGCGGTCTAACAGATCCATTAGTCCTGGACATCACCAATTTACTTTCAATCCAGGAAGTCTCCGGAATACTGTTGCACATACGATAGCTGCTCCTCTCTTCTTTCACAGACAATATATCCGCCGATTGAGACGCTACAGGTGTTTTATCTAGATCCGATAATCGAACAAAGTTGGATGTTGTTTTTAGTGTAGTTCTTTCATTTTTCTTCGACGCTACGTTATAATCCTCGTAAGCCGTCTCCGACTTCACGTAATCCTTCACAAACTCGCTCTCTATTTTTTTAATAGTCTCATGCAGGGATTTACGGGATTCCAATATTTTACTACCTACAGCAGGAACTACTTGTGGTCGATTTATGTTTGGCACTTCTCCGTTCAACAGTTCATTTAATTCATAATCATGATTATCGCTATCAGGGGATGGACCGCTGCCACTACTGATGTCGAACGTCTCACTTTTCCGCGTTTGCCCCTCGGTGCTCTCAGTACACGTTTTCTCCCACGCAGATGTCTCCGAATACTCGTCCTCGTACACTTTAATATCGGCAGCGTTCAGATTTTCAATTGTTCTTTCAGTATTCAATTCCGTGTACTCGTGCTCCTTTACACTGACCCGAAGTTCCTCGTTGATCACTTCAACGTGAGAATTAGGAGGTGTATCTCTCACGTCGAACTCGAAAACATCTTCCGAAGACGTGTCCATATTGCTGGGACCATTGTTTCCTTCTTGAAACGGTTTAGAGTTCTTCTGGGTGACAGCGTCTACTCTTGAGTCGTTCAGAGAATGACTGGAACAACTGGGCTTCGCTTGCAATCTTTTCAAATCTCCCCGATCTACGGACAGACTATGCGCACGTTTATGTTCCTTTCTAAACATTATCTCTTTTGCTACGTGTCCGTTGTTACCATTGTTAGAATTATTGTTGACAGTCTGCGTCTTATCGACGTTCCAGGAATGTCGTTTAAATGCTGGTCGGGATGAGGATAAAGTTCTTCTCCTTACCACCGGCGAGTCAGACTCTATGTACATGAAGACACTCGGTTTAGCTTTTTCTCTGACACATTTCTGCTCGGTCGACGATTGATCCTCTTTTGTAGCTGTACTGCTCTCGCTGGAGTTAACGTCATCCAATTTCGTCTCCACTTGTTTGTCAGAGAACGTAGAAAGACTTCTTCTGTGTGAAGGATGCACAGTACTTTCTTTATTCTTCGGCGGATCACTTAGATCAATAAACATTGAGAAAATATTTTTCTTATCGATACTTTCAATAGGTTTTTCCGGTTTAGCAATTACCTCTTCGAGCTCCGGTTTTTTATTCTTCAATACATTGTTACTAGACATGTCGACGTAGAATTCACAGTACGATTTGCTGCATCCGTTTTGCTCCTTCTTCTCTATCGAATGACTCTGTTGCTGCGCGATGGGTTTGTTATCCATATCTTTTAAATTAACAAAAAATCCTAAGCTACCATGTTTCTCGTGATTGCTCACTTTTCTCACCGGCGGCTTCTTTACACATTCTGAACTTGAAAAACTTTGTGACATTCCTGCGCCGGTACTGTTCGCGACCTTGATCTCATTTTTATTACTACAATCGCTCATGTCGACCACCCACGCTGTCAATGACGAAGACATTTTCGCAGACCTGGCTCTTCTTACTTCTGGTTCGTTCATGATAACGGAACCACCGGAGACTATCGGCGTTGATTCCGTTTTTCGACGCACAGTAGGACTATCAGTAGGCTTAGAATAGTCCGAAGTGCTGACTCCGCCGGAAATAATGGGCATAGTCTCAACGCATTTAGTTTTCTTCAGCGTGTCTGTTCTGCTGTCTTTGTCGATGATGCAACTTAACGTCACAGGCAAGCTGCTACTGCCGTTGGTCATCTCATCGTCCAATTCCGCATTACAATCAGTAACAACTTCATCGCTGGCGCTTTTCGTTACCGGATAAACCAGATTGTTTTTACCGCTACTCGAATTATTGTTCTCCGGTGGTGTCTGGTTAATCTCATATTTCCCGTTATCTAATGAAAGATACGGCAACATGTGATATTGGCTACTGGTCGGTATTTGAACGTCTACTGTAAATTTATTTAGCACGTTGTTTATCGGTATCGATGGTTCCTCGGGTGGGTTGAAACACGAATCACCGTCGACGCGATGTCCCGAGTATTGAGGTATTGCATTCTGAAACACGAGATTACCTTGTCGTCGTTCATATTCTTGCCTCAATACAGAAAGCTTCTCGTCATTCGAGTCCAGCTCAAATGTATTCCTTCTGATAAGGGAAGGTCGACGTGTATCGTCCGCCAGATTCGCATCTTTATCGTTCGTTTCCTCGGTATCGTTCGTTTCTTTTTTCGCATCTATCGCTGCGCTCGAGTTATTACCGCTGTTTACACGCGATACAACATGTCGATCGTTATTTATATTTTTATTATTGTCAGGACAAGGAGAAGGATGCGCACTTTCGCCGCTGTCAGCTTCCTTAATTTCTACAACTAAACATTCTTTCTTTACCTCGGTATTTATTTTGTCCTCGGAAGTAGAATCAGTTCTTCGCACTTTCCGCGTATCCCCAAGCGGTTCCAGATACTCAGTAAGCTTCAGCTCTCTCTCGAATTCTGCTATCCTTTCGTGGCCGGTCTGCAGATTAGTCGCTTTAAGGGATGTGAATTTGTGACATTGTTCGCCGGCCAGTTCGTTCGACGTGTTTGTAATATATTTAGAAGAGGAAGCATATGGTTGCACTTTTTCGTCGTAACATTGATTTTTAATCAAGTTTCCAGATGGAATCTCTACCTCATCGTTAAGAGTCGATGCGTCGATGAAGTAATAATTACTTGTATTACAGGAACTTTTTATCGCGTTGCGTATATCGTGTGGTAATTCGTGATTCGCGTTCTCCGTCCGCGTATTTCCAAGCTGAGAGCAATCGGAATGATACATCTTCTCATCCTGCGACTTTCGTGCCGACTCCTTCGCCGCGCAACTTTTCTCCGCGTCGCTGATCGCCGAGGACGCGTTGCCAAGGTGAATGAATTCAAACGACTCATTCTCATCGCTGGCGCAGTCCGACTCGTAAAACGGATCGCTAAGTACTTGATTCTCGTATTGAAAAATTTCATCCGCACGCGACTTGTCGTTTTGAGGGTTGCCCGTCGACGAACTAGAGGAATCCAGCTGGAGCCGTTTCCCGTCGAGGGAACAGCTCGTTGTGCTATGATCGTTCGAACTACATTCCATCAGACCTGAATCCCCCAGGTCCTTCGCGTGGCACGCGCTGTTATAATTGTTGGTCGAATTACAGCATTCGTTATCTTGAACCGCTTTCGGATCCTTGTTACGTGCACGCCTGCCGCGTATCTTATCTAATTCATCGTTTCCGGAGGTGTATTCCGTGACTTGTAGCTCCTCGAAATCGGTACTCGAATTCTCCGATGCGGTATTCTCGTGCGGGCTTACGGAACCAGTTTCCAAACCAGAATCAGCCATATCGGACACAGTGGGACTTACATCCACGGTAGCATATTCTCTCACATTTCTCACGCTTTCAATGTCTTCCGTGCGACAATCTCCGGTTGTGCAATCCACATATCTTTGACATAAAGACAAATATATATGTATATGTATAAATTATACAAAGAAATGTAAATTTAAACGCGAATATACGATAATTGTGCAAATCGGTATTAAAATCTTAGATATTATGTATCTACTTCTATTGTATTATAATTATGAATTAAGAACCTTTTATCGATGTCTGCTGCTTTATTGTTATCAGAGGGTGGATTCACGAGTTGCAAAGTATAAGTACTCAAAATACGTCGCACCAGTAACTGTTCTTTTTTCGAAACGTTTGAATTGCTATATAGAAGCCTGAAACGGTACGAAGTAAAGGTAAATATACATTCAGGAAAAGAAGTTCTAATTTAATGCATATTATTCTATCCATGTGCAATCTATGACATTGACTTTTAATGTGAAAAGGAAAGTTTACATGCTGGCTTTCAAATAATCCACATTATCAAAATAAAGTTTTACGTATATTTTACATTATATAAAAAGAGAAACTATAATATGTGCAATAAAACAAAATAATAAACAGATTGATTAACTATACAATTTTTGTATTTTTAATACTGGAAATCAGATTACATAGAAGTCAATATATCTATAAGACATATTCCTTATATTATAATCATATTAAATAATAACATGTGACATTTTATTAACGAAATCTTTTTAACATAATTTACATACAGGGCATGCAAATAAACATTTCGTAAATCGATAGTACATGGAAAATGTTAGCTCAGAAATATTTGTGATTAATATATTTCATTTGTCAACGATCGAAATGCTTTTATTTCAACAAACATAAATCTGAATTCACAAATATCCCTGAATTAAACAAGGGTCTATATTCCAAGTGTAGTTTGCAATATACAAATAACATAGAGTTCTTATATGGATACTGCTTCTATTAACGAAAAGGGTATTATTATACACACAGCTGGCAGTACCTCACAAAGCCTTCTATATGATGAAAAATTTCCAGTTTATCAATGATACAGTCAATGCGACTGTTAATGTGTATAAAATAAGGCCTGAGGACCTTGTAAAAATGTGGGGCTCTTGTTTTAACGATACACTGGTTTGTTCTTATTATATTATGTCCATGTATTATGTTAAAATCACAATACAAGGAGTCCGTAAATATGCTACAATAAAACACTCTATTCAGTTTATGTATTGATAAACTTATATTTCGTACATATTAATTACTTTATACAAGTACATTCCCATAAGTTACAGTCAAACAATATGTCTCGTGGACGTGTGCAATAAATATCGTGTAACAAAAAATAAAACGTACTACACGTGATGTAAGTAAACTAGAACTTTCAAGTATTTTATAATTTTGTACAGTATATCATTTTTACCGATACTCAGTTTACACACGTATTCAGATCCTCTAAGTACATAACATAAAATGATTTAGCAAATACTTCTGAAATAATTCATGCAATGATATTTATATATGCTCTATATTATTGTAATATTTTATCCAATGTATAATATCAATGTTATTAGCTGCTTCGATTAGACTGTTCAAATGTAAGTGACCCAAATTAAATAATGTTAAATTATCGGTTTACCTCGAAATATTATCTTGAAGATCGCCAAGGCTTTTTGCAACAATTCGACCGTTTTCTATATCCTGGTGTTTTTTAAATGTTTCACTGGAAGGGAGTTCAGGCTTGACAGAAGCATAAAGCTGATGGCAATAGAGCCATTGATGTATTCTGTCTAAATTTCCACTTTGCTTGTTGTTGCCCCTGCCTCCAGCCATGAGACATGTTTAATATTTCATACTTGTTCACCTTTAATCCATTAAATTCAAATGAGTAATACCAGGGAACTTCATAAAAATTTTAATAAACGTAGAGAACGAAAAGATGTACAGAGTAATATTAAATACAGATCTTGCTTTTACAAACAATGACCATCGAATGGTAAATTTTTAAACACATAGAGCAAACGAAGCGTTGAAGCAACAAGGATATTAATGATTCTTAAATGTATGCATTGCTGACAAAGTACATAACAATTTCAAGGTCAATACAACAGATACTCCTTGCCATAATAATTACCGATCTCCTCGTACCATCTTTAATATTTCAACAATCGTACATTTTGTTGATTTGCATGATAATTTAAAACGTTCGAAATATACGCATGAATAATTACATAATGTTATTTGTTAAAAAACATACATATACATACTGTTATTTGGTACCTACGTACAGTTCATTACGTTTAACCTATAATTAATAAATATAATTGCATTTTGATTCATGAATGAAATGTGCAACTAAATATTTGATACGTAAAACAGAGAATGAAAACATGAATGCCAAAAATAAACGCGTAATTCTAGCACGGTTCAAAAGTAGGAATCCACAGTTTGAAGAGAAACAGATCGGACCATTGGAACGCGACGAATGCCGACTAATCTGTCGATTAATGAAATCTCACGTCGCAATCAATAAAGTATATGGCAGTAAGCGTGTCATACTGAAAGCAAGTGTTTTCGATTTTTAAAAAGGATCAATCGAACACACCTTGTTGATTGTCACTTGACGCATCTCTGCGTGTATTCAGAGTACGTCTTACTTTCGTGTATTACTTAGCAGCAACGCGGATTATTAACTACGCCGCGACGAATACAGTTATCTTCAGAAAACGTTAAACATACGAAAACGTCACTGTTCGATTATCTGCATCCGTAAAATATGTTTTTCCGAAAACTTTCTCAATAATTTATTGATCGGACCCCTGGTACATATGTATACACATTTACGTACCTCGCATTATTTCGGTTCTTGAACACCGGTCGGGGTATGTTATGATTACACGACGATGCGGGCCATAATCCTCTCGCACATTTTGCCGGACGCGACTGTTACGAAATTCGCCGGATATTAACGGTACGATACTTGGCAAATGTTCACTTGCTTGTTGTTCAAACGACAAATATGCGACGATCGTTTTCACAGCCGACTCTAGTATTAGCCATGCTGAGAAACGTGGCAACACCGCTCATTCGGCAGCGGTAGTCCTATTTTCAATAATAAAGTCCTGTACTTTGCTGTACTTGAAGCTACAATTAAACGGTACTTTTTTTATAGAAAATTGTATTAATCTATATTATTTTTTGATAATTAAGTATAATAACTATTTAAGTGTTATAACTATGACAAGTAGGAGTATACATGTAACTAATATTTATAACATGTTGCACATTTGGAATCTCGAAAGAATTTGGTGCTTTGTTGCGTTATATTTGATATATACACAGTGATTTCAAGAAAATTGTAGAACAAGATAAAACCATTTTTGAATCAACTGATAAAAGGGCACATATGTTGATAAGAAATTTTAAATAAATAAAATTGTTGTTGTGAGGTTAACTGCAGCTGTGAAAACGAGATTGGTGTAAAATTTTGTAATGAGAGAAATATGCAATTACTTACAGGAAATCAGAGAACAATATTACAGTTGCAGTATGAATTTCCTCGTTAGAAGCTTTATATCAATTATTATCCACAGAAATCTATTTCAATCAAATCAAGTGTTCATAGGACAGTCAAATGATCTATTGATCCAGAGACAGGAAGATCTACAAGGCTACATAATTGTAAAGAATATAAGCAATCAGCTGGATTTTCTGAGCAGTGATAAGATCTGGTTATGATAAGGACTGAGGTATAATGTATAAGTTAAGTTTTATTATTCTTTTATAAGGAATTAGTTGACACATTAAAAAATAATTGATTGTTGGCAATACTTGTTGGACTTCCTGAGTCCCAACAATGAGAAGTAAGTAATTACTCATGTTTGTATTAAAATTGTTTATTTCATAAAATATGGTTAGATAAGAATATGAAACAGAATAGCCTTTGAGATAATTAAACTTTTTAATCGACAGAAACTGAGAGAAACAGCAAACTAGTTACTTTCAGTTTCTCTATTTTAATAAAAATAACCTCACACAGGATAGATTGCATTATAATTTATTACTTGTAAAAAACTCACACTTTAATATTTATTTTTAATATAAATCACAATATATATGTACGTATAGGTCTCTACTTTACAATAACTATGTACAACCTTACATATTAAATGTATCTACAGTTCTCATATTATTAAGACGAGCAGATTATGATAGTAATTTTTCTTCTTTCTCCGAAATTCACATTCATTATTCACTATCGTGTGTCAACTGTGTAAAGTCGTTATATTATTGATTAGTTTTGTCGTGTAATACTTTATTCGATCGCGAATCACAATGACTTCGTGTTTCTTCCAACTCTTTCATTCGGTCCTCTAATTGTTTTATTGTTCGAGCTCGGGAACGGCATACATTTTTCAAGAACATCTTGTCTTTTTCCAACTTTTGAATTTTCATATGTTCCTGTAGAAGTGATCAGAGTGTTGTAATTATTATAAAAACTGATATAACCCTGATAATAATATTTTCTTACCTCTACGACTCCACTGTTAACACTACAAAAGCGTATTGCGTTATTTGGTATCGTTTGACAGGCTTGATCTACTCTATTCACGCGCCATTTCCTACAGATATCGCATTCCCACGTCTTAACATCGTTCAAAGACCTCTGCAACGATTTTACCTCGCAAATCAAGTTTGCATTCTACGTGAAAAATAAAATGCACATTAATAGATTTATAAATTATGTATATATCGATAAAGCTGTAATTTCAGTATCTCATTACATACCTTAGTACGGTATGCGAGTACCAATTCGTTCAATTCTTTACATTTCTTCTGATAAGGGAAATTCTCACTTTGAATCTGTAACTGTAGAGTTGCGATTTGCCCATTCTTTGATACCAGTTGCAACTCCAACTCGTGAATCTTATTCTTCAATTGCTCGCATTCCACCTCAACCTCGTTATTTTTATAAAATGTTGACGTATTTTGTCTCATTTTTCCACCATCGTTCGATGTACTTGATTCATTGAATGTTCTTGAAGTCGCTTGAAGCATTCTAATTTCGTGCTTAAGTTTTTTATTCTCGGCCACGAGATACTCCAGTTTCTTTCTCGTGTCGTTGTCCAATTCGCCTTCCGGTTGACGCAAATCTATTCTTGAATTGATTTCGGCATTATCGATATCTTTATTTTTCTCTGTTAAATCTCGCAGCCTTTTCATAGCATCTTTAAGTTCAGTTTCTCTCTGATTCAATAATAATTTATGCATCTTTAATTCTTTCACGGCTCTATTTCTTTCTTCTTCAAGCTCTTTCACGCGGTTGTACGTGCCTTCCATAATCTTCGTATTTTGCGAGTTGTCCTTTTCTGGATCCATTTGTAGTCTCATCTTAAGCGCATCAGCTTGGTCCCGAAGTTCCTGATTTTCGTCTCGAAGCTTTTTCAATTCTACCTCTAGTTCATTGATGTGCACATTTTCAGTTAAGCGAGAATATAGTTTCTCTTCCAGTCTGGAGATCTCAGCATCTCGTTCTCTAATTATTCCACCATATTCTTCTAGTTCTTCATCCAGTTCTTTATTCTTCTCAGTCAATTGCTTGATCTGATTAGCATACTGTTTTACCTCGTTTTCCTTCTGACTCAAAACTATTTTTTTGCCTTCCAATTCTAACGCAATCCTATTTTTTTCTAGAAGAAGGTCATCGTATTTGCCTTCGTCCATGGATGAACTCAAAATCGAGTACTTTGATTTGTACGATGAAAGCGTCATTTTCAATTCCTCGTTTTCTTGTACTGCAAGCTCATATTTCGTCTTTACATCGACCAAATCTCTTAAAGTTCGATTTTTAGCCTCTTGAAACTCTGTTACACGATTGGTTGCACCTTCCAAATTTTGCTGTAATCTTTTATTCAACTCTCGCAACTCCTCCATTTCAGCTTCCGCTTTAATCTTGCTAGTACTGTTTCTAATTTTCCTCTCTAATTTTATATTCGCCTCCTCAAGTTGTTCGTATCTCTCTTTCAGATCGTTCAATTCTTCTATCAGTGTAACATTTTTGTTGTTCAGCTCATTTAATTGTTTTTTCAGTCCAGTATTCTTTACTTCTTCCGAATTTAACTTGTCTTTGATGATTTCCAATTGTTCTTCGCTTTCCTTCTTCAATGTTTGCATGTCTTCCTTGCCTCGTTCTATGACAGATCTTTGATCTTTAACGTGCTGTTTTAACGATTCATATTCGTATTCAATAGTTTCAAGTTTTGCTTCATACGCAGATAACATGTCGCATTTATCTTTCAGAACAACTGCAATCTCTTCAATACGCGCATTCTTCTGTTCTATCTCTTGACTCATCTGGTTACAAGTTTGCCCGAGCTGTTCGAACTCTGCATGCATCGATTCCAACTTTTGGTTCTTTCTTTTTATTTCCATCGAATTAGCTTCGATGATGTTTTTCAATTGTTTTTCGTTCGCTTCGAGACCCTCGATAGTATCATTTAATTCCAAAATTTTTGTTTTGTAAGACTCTATAGCGTGGGTCAGATTATCGATCTTCTTCTCGTACATCTCTTTTTCGCATTTAATCTTCGACTGCATTTCCACCTCCTTGATTTTTATTAGCTCCTGTGTTTCCTTCTCCTTTCTCTGGACAATCGCTTCTCCTTGTCGATTGTCGACCTTACACCGTCTATCAAAATCCGCTTGCAAATTACTTAAATCTGTTTCCAGTGACTCGATCTTCTCTTTCATAATTTCTTTCTCACGAGTACTTTCTATCAAAAGATATTCTAACTGAGAGACCTTGTTCTGATATTCTTTATGCATACGTTCCCGTTCTGTTAATTCGATCTGTAACTTTTCCATGTCCGTTTCCAATTCTTTGGCCCACACAGAGGAACGTTTTTCCGTATCTAAGGATTGTCGTTTTTCTTCTTCCAATTTTCGCTTTTCCTTCTCGTGCGTTTCTTGCATGGTTTTAATTACTTCCGCTTCTTTCGATATTAATGTCTGTAACAAAACTGTGAAGATCTCGGTTATAGGCTTCTTTGAATAGTCGACGGGGTTCACGTTGGATATTAACGATTTTAATTCCTTAAGTATGCATTTTTTTATATCGTTCACTTCCCAATTAAGCTTCTCGTTATCATCCATCAATACTTTTTGTTGTTCGCATATACGTTCTTTCTCAGCCATCGTTTCATTCAGTTTCTCCTTGACGTTTCGCAGATTACCAAGCTCTCGCGACATATTCATGTTTTCATCGATATACTTGTTCAAAGTATCGTTCAACTTTTGTAAATTGTTTTCAGATTCTGTGATACGCTGCTGATATTGCTGAATCATCGAATCAAATTCGTTTTTATACTTTATCTCCAAATTATTCTTGAAATTCATTGCTTCGGCTTCGGTTTCTCGCAATTTTTGTGTAAGAATGTATGCTCCTTGTTCGCTCTCCTGTAAAAGTTTCTCATAGTAAGCGCCTTTTTCTTCGAGTTCTTTACAGTAGAATTGCTGATTTGTTATATTCTTTTGAAGATCGTTTATATAAGTTTCTAACTCTTTGATTCTTTGCACATATTGCTGTTCTGATTCTTGAATATGCTCTTTTTCTTTTTCTAGTTCCTCACACCGTTTCTTCAGACATTCTAATTCTTTATTTTTCAGTTCAATTACGTTCGAATCCATTAACTCGTTTTTCTGACTTGTGACTAAATCCAATTCAGTTCTCAAAGATAATACCTGCTCGTTCAGTTTAGTAATCGTATCATTTTTGTTCTGTTCCTCAAGTTTTAAACTTTCTACTTCTACCTCCAACATCAATCTTTGACTCTCCAGTTCTTTCTCTCGCGCAGAAAATTGTTCAGTCGCCTTACTCATGTTGCTCAACTCATTTTCCAGGATTTGTATTGTCTTCATTGCCGTATTTTCGTTATTTTCCATCTTCTGCTGCAATTCCTTGTTAGCGTCTCTCAGACTGTTTATTTCGTCCAACAAACTGAGTTTCTCAGTTTTACAATCGTTAAGCGTGTCAGCGAAAATAGTACTATTTTTCTTAATCTGATCCATTTCGTTCCTCAGTTGGTCAATGAAACTCTGCATGTGTTCTAGTCTGTTTCTATCTTTACCCAAGCTTTTTCTTGATTTAGACTTGTTAGGCGAATGTGCGATTTGGACATTTTGAAGTCGGTCCAGTTCAGTACATTTGTCCTCGTACAAAATTGATAATTTGTCGTGATCATCTTTCAAAATTTGCAGTTCGTTGTTTAAACTCTGTATCTTTTCCTCCACAACGCTTACATGCGTTTCGTCCACGAAGCTGAAGTTCAACGACATATTATGCACGCTCGTGTTGAGCTCTTGATTAATCTCAATCTGAGTGTTCACACATTTGCGATCGTACTTTTTCTGCAAATCGTTCAGCCTTTGGTTCAAGGCATTTACTTCGAGTTTAAGAGCTCTGCGATTCTCGGTCAAGTTTCTCATGTGTGCACATTGGTTGCAAGAAGTCAATTTCAAGTCGCTAAGTTTTTTATTCAAACGCTTTAGATGATCGTTTTTAGTTTGTAATGTTGCAACTTTGAGTATCAATGTTTCACGGGTTTCTTCTTCCTCCTTAATATCGCTTTCGTCGACATCAAATATTGCCGACAATTGTAATGAATCTTTCAGAACTTTTTCATTGTAGGAAGAATCAAGATTTTCTACAGTCTCGAACAAACTGGTAGAGAATTTCGCGTTCTCTTCGGACAATATTGTTATTTTTGTCTTCAACTCTGCAAGCTCTCCTTTTAAAGTATTATTCTCCGTTTTCAAGAGTTCTACATCACTTTCAGCACCCTTCATCGACGATGATTGTTCCAATTTATTCTTCAGAATATTACATTGCTCCTTTAACATATCGTTTTCTTCTATCGTATCCATTAAGTCCGTAGAAAGTTCGTTATTTTCATTTACCAAACACTTTTTTTGTTCTTCAAGAATTACTACTTTCTCCTTATGGATGCATTCGTGATCGTACAAGAGCGACTTGCTTTCTTTAATGTTATCCAATTCTTTCTTCTTCTCCGTTATAGACATCGATAATTCGATGTTCTCTGCTGTTAATTTATCGATCTTTGTTTGATACGATATTAGTAACTGTTGCTCGTCTTGGTTTTCCGACACTTGCGAACGGATCGAGTCTAGTTGCTCTTTCAATGCCTGCAACTCGTTCTCCAAAATGATCTTTTCCTTGGTAATTTCAGAAATTCGCGTGTATAATTCGTCGATTGTTTTCTGCAGATTGGCCTCTGTCTGTACTGCTTTTTCTTGTTCAGTGTTTAATTTGGTAGCCATCTCCATATTCTCATTTGTCAACAGATTGATAATCTCTTGTAATTTAGTCATGTCTTCCATGATAATTTTTATGTCTTCCAACTCCTGACTTTTCAAGTGAAGACTCTCTTCTAGTTGACTCTTTTCTGCTTCCAATATCAAGTTTGAAATATTTGCGTTGCTCTCGTTCATCGGTAGAATAGAACGATTCCTCCATCGTTTTCGTAAATGTTCATTCTCAATTCGGAAGTTCGTCACACTATGTTCCAAGTCATTCACATAATTATTCAAATTTTGATTTTCGTGCACATGTGCATCTCTTTTCCTCGAGACAGCCGAAGTTTCTTTTTCATCATCATCATTTGTTTCATCGAGACATCCAAATCCAATTTTTCGTTCAATTTCGTTTTCCAATTTACAAATGTTGTCTGTCGTTTCCAGATGTGTTAATTTCATTTTGAATTCAGAAATCTTCTTCAATTCATCGTTCAATCCTTTATTAAGACGTTCAAACTCGTTTCGTTCAGTTGTGATACAATCAATTTGTTTGTTCAGCTCAAATATCTTCTCTAGCGCTTTCTGCTTCTCGATCTGCTCCGATTCCAATTCAGATGTTCGTCGGTCCAGTTCTTGCTGCAACTCTTTAACAGCACATTCGAAATCTGTGTTTGTGGATGTTATGTGTTCAAACTCGATTTCTAGATCGGCAATCATTTCCATCATTTCTTTGTTTCCCGTCTTCTCTATCTTTATTTTTTCCTTTAATTCCGAAGTAATTTTACTCAATTTGTTGCGTAATTTATTATTAACATGCGAGAGCTCGAGTTTCTCCGATATAATCGTCGCAATTTGTTTCTTCAGTTCAGAAATCTGTTTTCTTTCTTTCTCATTTTCCATCTGTTGAGTCGTTGTCATAGTTTCAAATTCTAATATTTTTTCGTCAAACTTGGTTTGCAAATCACTATTGATACGCTGGAACTCGTTTTTCTCAGAGATTACGTTTTCCAATTCGTCTTTCAATGCGGAAATCTCCGTAACAGATTGTACAGTTTGTTTCGCATACGAAGTATCTGTTTCATTAACTTTTTTCTCCAATTCAGTGTTTGTCTCTTTAAGCTTATCGTTCTCGGAAACCACGTCAACAAGCTCTTTCTCCAATTTGGAAATCTTGTCAACTGCTTGCTGGTATACCGATTCATGCGATGCAATCGTGGATTTCAACTCTGAGACATTCTCGTTCAATTCCCTGTTTATGCGTTCGAGTTCATTTTTTTCCGAAGCAACACGTTCGATTTCTGTTTCCATTCGCACGATTTTTTCCGCTGCTTCTTCTCTTGCCATCCGTTCTGATTTGACTTCCGATTGCAAATCTGCAATCCTTTTACCAGACTCTGCTTTCAACTCGATGTTCACACGCTCGTACTCGTTCTTCTCCGAAGTAATTAGTTCTACTAACTTTTCTAATTCGGAACATTTTTGGACCGTCTCTTGCTTCTCTTTTTGCTCTAAAGCAATTTTCGTTCCGTAGTCCGAGGACACTCGATTTAATTCGGCGCGTAAATCGCCTGCTTCCTGTTCTAATTTATCTCTTTCTGATTTCATGCTTAGCATTTCTGTCTCTAATTCTACTATCTTATTATTAACGATATCTGAACTCATACTGTTAAAATTACTTCGTAATTTTTCTAATTCGACGGACTTTTTATTCAGCTCCGAGTGCAATTCTCGGCGCATGTACTCGAACTCGTTACGCTCGGCAGTAATATTTTCCATTTGCTTTTGCGATTCTGCCATTTGTTTAGTCAACTCGGTACGCAGATCAACGTTAGCACATTCGAGTTTAGTTTTCTCTGAGGTAACAATTTCAAGTTGCTGCTTGATGTCCGAAATCTTTTTCATTTCTTCTTGCCTTATAGCTTCTTCAGACATGTTCTTCAACGCCAGCTCTGCTGTTTTCTTCTTCAATTCTGCTCGCAATTCACGACTGATGTGCTCAAATTCGTTCCTTTCCGAAGTAATATTTTCTATTTGCCTCTCAAGTTCTGAGAACTGTTTCGTCATTTTATTATTCGACTCCTTTTCTAAGATACTTTGTTTTTCAATTTCATTCAACTTGGTGCATAATTGAGTAATTACATGACTTACATCTTTCTCTTGCATAAGATTCAGATCTTTAAGTTGCTCCATTATTTCTGGAGCAATATCTGTCTTAAAGTTCTCTAAGGTCGATCTACTTTGTCCATCTTCTCCGTGTATCCGACAATGCTTTTCTTGACATATCAGCTGCTTTTCCAACGTCGTAAATTCGCAAAGTTCCTTATACTCTTTTCTTAGATTCATATTATCTTGTCGTAAAACATGCTGCGGTGTACCAGGAGAGCAAGCCTGAATGGACACGTTGCACTTCTCAGGTGTTTTTATGATAAATACATCGTCTTGAAATGTAACGCGCTGGGTACCACGTTTCGTTATAAACGGTTCTTCGTCGCTGTCACTTGCATTGTCCCTAGATTCGCGGGTTCTCTCACTTTCATACAGTTCCAATTCAAAATCGGCGAAAGCTGTTTGAAACGTTTGGTTCATTAGATCCATAGATTTTAAGATACTCTTTCGTTGGGGCTTCTCAAATGACACTTCTTTTATGGTCGGCAAAGATTTTGCCGACTGACAGACAGACGGAAGCTGTTTCAACATTCTTATTCCTGGACCGCCCCACGTCTGTCTCCTCTTGTATTTGTTCTTATTGGGCAATGACTCTTCTTCAACCTCCACGTCTCCAGAAACGATACGAGTTTTCAATACTTCTATACGTTCTTCTAGCAATTGATTAACACGTTCTTTCTCCAACAACTTCGACTCCATTTCCTCGACCTGTGCCGACTTATTCTCATTCTTCACTTTCTCTAATTCTTCTTGAAGCTTAGTCAGTTGTTTCGCGTAACGTTTCAGAAGAGCCGCATCAGACATGACTTCGTTAACTTGTGGCTTGTTCTTCACACTTTTAGCCCGCGATGCAAAAGACAAAGTACACTGAGTTTCCTCTAAAGCGGCAGGTGTCACAGCGCATATTATTGTTGTCATAGCATTACCGCCCAACGAGTTCTGGAGTAATCTCGTCAATTTACTGTCGCGGAAGTTTACGTGTTTCTGGACATCCTGCGATTCGCTTAATTGCATGATCACCAAGCCAAGCGTCGATAAAGACATATTAATGTGTCGTCCTTCCTTAAATCTTTCACCGGTCGCGCCAGTTTGTCGGGCTCTCTCAGAACCAGCGAGATCTACAAGATTTAGTTGTGATACCTGTATTGCACCATCTGAATTCGAGCCTGCCTCTCTGCTCTCGATGGTAATCCTAAATATGGTGTGACTCCTACTGCTCCGTTCATTCATGTTAGTTTCTCCTATCCTTCTGTTTTTATCTCCCTTCTTCATTATGGTCAACACATTTTGAGGACAGTTCGTGATTTCTTCTTTACATTTTAAAATCACCTGCCCAGTTGCATCTTCCTTTAACTTTAAGTCAGTCCCACTTTTGTTCAAGAGATCATTGACCTTTTCATTGTATATCTCCAAATAGGATACTCTGTAAAATAAAGATTTATATATGTGTATGTATAAAAAGCTGTTTACCAATAAACATATGTATATACCTTAACAAAAATTCACGTCCAACAGTATTTGCAATAGCATCAAACATGTGTTCTATTGCAAGTGGTACGATTCCTGGTTCATCTCTGTCACCCAACATCGTGTATGTTTTTCCAGAGCTTGTCTGGCCATATGCGAATACTGTACCATTGAAACCGCTCACAGCAGCATTGACAATGGGTTGTACGACGGTATTAAACACATCCGAGTTGGTTGCGTGCATATCAAAAATATGGTCTGCAGACGTAATAAGACGAAATTATAAGAACGTGAATTCGAGAGAAATCGGAAAGAGGATAATTAATTCGAGAATTAAATATTTACCAAATACAAATCCTCCATCGCCGCGTCTTTTCATTTCAGGATCTGTGGAAATAATAGAGTTCCCTTGCACCGTCCATTGTATCGACAAGTTGTCGTCTCTCTCACGTTTGATCAAGGGCCTCACTTTAATCGCGACTTTTATACTGTCTGACATATTAACTTTAGATTATAAATGATCATTAACAGTAAATTGTAGAATAAATATTTGGACGCTTCACTCTCACATTGGACGACAGTTCACGTTCACGTTATGGCGTGCCACAAACGCCGTTGCCGTTCAAATTTGAATTCTCTGCAATTTAATTGGTCTGACGTTCCACGAACTATGTCGTACCGGAATGCAGTGAATTTCAGTGATGATCATTTTTCATTGGATAATGTCTGTTATGTTAACTACGCTTTCCACATCATTTTTATACTTGTCTTTAGTATATACACTAAGGATAAATGTGCAGGACGAGATTTTACAATTTAAGAATTTGTTCTCTTTGTTATTTCAACGCTTCAACGTTTCGCATGAAAGTGCTTCGATAATAAAGCAACTCGGTAAACCATTCGTCGTTAAACGAGAGATCTACAGACGGACGGATAGCTGGTCGTAGGATTACTAGCCGCTGATTGTACAGGTTTGTGTCCCTTTAATATTTTATCAAAGAGTAATTAAGAAAAATGTTTATTGCAAAAGGTTATTTTTATTCGAACGAAGAATGCTTCAAACACAAAGTTGTAGCTCTAGTTGTCAGGTACAAAAAAGAACCTATGCAATTTCCTTCGAACTCCACTCGTTAAAGAGTAATTAGCGATAAACGATATAATTAATCGATTGTCCTGAAATATTTGAGATAGGAGAAAATTGCATACGACCTATTTTGCAAGATAATTTTAAAAGGTTGTAGCTCCTAATTGGCATATTTGCTGTTAAGTATTAAACATTGCATCAGCATTTGTCTGTGTACAAACTTGCAATCTATAATTAGTATCAGTAACTTAATTTCTGCGATTGAACAAAATCAATGTCAACCCCATTATGTTAATTTTATTTACTCTCTCGTGTGAGGTACGAGGCGTGATTAAGGTGTGTTTCAACTTGACCCAGCTGTACATTCTGTTGGCTTCTGGTGAAGTACGGTAAATAAATACAATTTCATCCAATACATTCCTTAATCTTCCTTTACTTTCGATTTTTATAAACTTTAGTACGTCGTTCTCAAGAATACAAGTTCAACGAATGCAGAATCTATTAACAATGCCGAAACTTGTAGGAAAGGAGGAAGGGATAAGATAATTCATTTACATATTCTGTTTCTCTGATCTTGCGTTGAGAGAAATCGCGCAACCGCTTTTTCCGCGGAGTTCATTAGCGTGGCGAATTAGTGTCCATACTTTAACGAGAGTTCCGTGCCAGTATTTTCAAGAGGCACAACGAACCGAGCAAGTTCGTCCGGGCGAGCGTTCACGATGCGTCTGAACGCTTACAAAAGGAATGTGTCCCCCCACCGGTTCGTTGCTCATTGTTCGGTCCGTGGCATGGGTGCGGTTTGATTCTGCATTTCGAACCAATTCACTGTCTGGCGACAATTGAACGCGTCCATTCTCTATTTGTAAAGAGCGAGAATCGATCTTTTTTTTTACAACGAGACGTCGATGCAAATTCGATCATCAACTATTACACTTTAATTCCTTGTTTCTATTTTCATTATAAAAAAGATTTTCGCATTTGCTTTTTACATCTTCAACTTAATAACAATCAGTCTTCATCCTTTCTAGTCTATTATTCAGTCTAATGTCAGGTATTAATGAGATCATTTCATTAGCATTTGATTAAATCTCTGTTACTTGTTCAACTATAAAATGTACAGTCATCGCAAATTAATATGCAACGCCTCCTTGATTATTATTTTTCTTATAATACAGCGATCGACGGTTGGATTCGTTTCTTTATTTTCTTTCCTTTTTTTCTAGTCGCTATCGCACGGGCCATTAACATTCCAGGATAATCGTAGATAGGGCACGAAGGGTTCGAGGGGCTTTTCGCTCCCTCGGAGTCCTGCTCTATCTCATCCGAATTCCTGAACGACGACTCATCGCGGCTCATTGTGACGTTGATGTCACGTTCAGGAGCTGCGGCGTGTCCTCGCATTGATTCGCGCGGTTCAGAAATTGAAACGCGAACCGTCCGCGCACGTGCATTTCTGCCGTTTCAAATCCATCGTCCTTAATCGTGATCATTAGACGACGGATCCCACGCCTTCCTAAAACAATGCGATTCAGAAGTTAGATTCCATTTATTATACTGACAGAATAATAAAAGGTTTATTTTACGTAAGACGTGATCATCACTCATAGTTAGTATACTTGTTCATGCGGATGCGTGCTTTATAGAAAGAACTTACGAGACGAGGAAAAAAACGATTTGATCAAGCGTCTTCTATGTTTACAATCGCATCTAATTTGTTAGCAATTTGTTAGCATCTAATTATATTATTAATATGTTCCACGAATTGCACCAATGGACAATAAATCGTTGTTGACACGTCGTAAGAACTATTAGCATGCTCGTCGTTTATGTTAGATATTAAGGTTGTATGAGTCGTTAGATCTTCGCCAAAAGTGTAAGTCATCTAGTAAAAAGCTGTGTCCAATATTTGAAGCAATGAACTTTTAGAAGAAATGATAATTACAGAGGAGTCAGGTTTATAAAATTCGACTTGTTTTCATTAGGAATTTTTAAAGCATTATTTCTAATATTTTGTACAGTGTTTTATAAATGTAATATTTAGTGATTGTTAAAATTTTAATGCTTTGTCATTGTTTTTATTTAAGGATGGGCACAATCTTAAGTCTTATGCAAATTAATGGAAGATAGATAGACGAATGAGAATTGAAACAAAGTTTCTTAGAACCGAGATCTGGAGTGATTCAAGAGCCACTTGAATTATGGACGAGATATCCTGCGCTCGCATTATAACTAGACTATAATTTACCAGGATTTTAATTTGCGAAACACATTTCCGATAAACACATTTCTTTTATCGTTTATCTCTGGAATGTCTATACACTTACTTTTTATATTTTACATAATTTCATGTATTAATTTACACTGTTAATATTCTTTATAAGCGTAAAAACGACGGTTTAATTATTATACTTTATTTTACTGTATTTACAGAAGTTTAAGTATTGTTTCGCAGACACTGTCTAACCGAGCCTTCATTTAGATAACAGCCACGGACGGTGCTAATTAAGAACCGCTATTCCCCGTTGGCGTTAAATTAAAATGTTAATCAACGCTGGAATATTCGCCACGCAGCCAGTAATTTATTGAGCGTGCAACGTTTATTGCGAATTAAACGCGAAAGTTCCGATCGCGAATTAAAAACTATAACGGGATACTCGTTAAAAAGAAGAAACTGCATTCACGGTTATTAAAATCGTACATTATTATCCACAAACCTTAGGACACATTATGAAAGAATAATTCACGATTCATATCCTTTTATCGAAAGTATTATTTTATTAAAATTAATGAATATAAAATTGTTTGATTTCTGATCTTTGAATCTTTGAATCTGAAGACGCTCATTGAACAAGTCAATAAATTCAACAAGGGGATTCGTTTGATCGTTCATCGCGTGGAACGCAGAGATGCGACACTTGTAGATGAGAAGTTCGAAAAACTAAGCGGGTCGCAAGAAATGGATTGCTCGTAACCTGGAAAGATTGTAAATTAGTGTAAATTGCAAATAAGAACGTAGACATCATTCGCGGAAAACGCAGAAGCATCGAGTGACGCGAGATCTCATACAACGCGGCGAATTGGTCATCGATGACGGCTATTACGTATAAATTTCCTTCTCCATCGATGATATTATTCTCTGAACGCATATAAAACCTATAATGACTTTTGCGTGACGGAAAACCGTGAAGGTCGGGTGATTCTTCTTCTTTAGCAAACAAAATAATGCTGCCTGTCGAAAACTATTTTAAAATGAATTATTTTCGTTTGAACAATACTGGAAATCATGGAACAAATTATACAATTTTAATTCGATCGTTTCATTTTACTTCGGTATGAAAAATTCCAGTCCTTTTGATGAACCGTGAAACGACTCGAGCCTTTCCGTAAACCGCGATGAATGTTCGTAGATTTCGAGGGACCGGTTTCATTCGCAGGTATTCGGGAACCTGGCGGCGTTTACCCCTCTCGCGGCCCGCGATCGTTAACGACGTGGATGAAAGAGCAGTTGGAGACCGGGAGGAAACGAGTGCGTTTGAAAGAAATCAGAATCGAACCGGTCGTAGGTGGTGCGTCTCATTAAGGCGGAGGAAATGATCGCGGATGAATGAACGCCGTCGCGCGTGGGTGGTTCCGATTGCTCAGGCAAATCGTTCCACTTGCCCTCGACAATAAATTGTTGAGAAACGTTTAGTAAAATTCGGATTATTCTGTACTGATAACTATTAGAGAACTTATTTGTGAATGAATAAATTAATCTAATATACCTACGTAATAATAATAATTCATAAGTATACAGGGTGTCCCGGTTTTTAATGGACAAACTTGGGGAGCACATTCCACATGCGAAAATAAGAACAAAATATTACTTGAATTTTTCTCAGAAATGCTTGATTACAAAGTTCATACCGTGTATAAGCTTATATCTAATTTCTATTAAGTAAGTTTGTATCTAAGTATAATAATTGTAATAAGACTCTTTTTATTCAGGTATTCGTAGCCAGTGATTCATTCTGGCATCGCATTCTGAACTTGGTAACGGTTTACTTTTGCTTTTCACGCGTCCCACTTGCCGCATCATGAATGAACCCGATTTCAAGCTCACGTCCTTAGCGAATCGATGAGTCGATGAGCAGAGAAAAGGTTACACGATCGTTCCTAGGTCGATCGATGAAATTCAAGGAGATTGCTCCGGAGATCGTGACGAAGACAAAAGACTCCGGAATTTGTTACCTGGTTTAATTGTGACACTGACCTCGGATTCGATTAGCTCCACCGATTTACAGTTTTAATACGCGTTCTTTATCGAATACGAGGTGCCAAGAAATGGTTACGACCCCTTTAAGCCCGGCCACCATGAGCGCCATTTAACCGTGGAAAACAGGCTGGGAAAAAAGGATGTAATAAGCTGACAAGAAATCGTTCAAGGTAAACATGAACCGGCAGGCGACTTTGATTCCCCTCCTCCTTTCACCCTTTTTCTCGCAGTCACTACTTCCTTCATCGTGGCTCCTTTTCAAACACCGTGAAAGTGAGACTCAAGTAACAAAAAACTCGTCCTCGCATATTAAAAATAGGCATCAATTTTTATTCAGATGTTTTATTAATTTTTTATAAAAATCGTTCATGCATTTATTCATGTAAAAGGAGATGTGAGATCCGAGAGGGTTGGTCGTATCACGTTTTGAAGACGTGTTCGGGCGGGAAGCGGTCGTCACCTGCGGAGCGGTTCGAGGCCTGCCGACACCTGGCGCGCCTCGACTTTGGTGAACACTTTGGTGGGAGTCTACCTACGGAGCCTAGCCTCGTCGAGACGCGCGAAACCGGGGACTTCAGTTGTCACCGCGACACCAACGGAGCAACATTACGTTGTTTAACCATCCGCGATAAATTCCGAATCGCTGTCACGCGAACCCGCGGTCCCGTCGTGTTAAAAGTACAATTTTAATCGACGTCGATTCAACAAGTGTTCGATTCAATCTCGTCCCTCGCTGACTAACGAATCAAGTGTAATTTGTTTCTAATTGTTACTGGGAATTTATCCTACGCCGAGGAAGAAGTTCCCGGAAATTATGCAATCCCGTCGCATTTTTATCTGAAATCCAGTTAAACGGCGGGCGACGAGTCTCAGATCGGCCGATGCGCGGTATCAGGAAGAAGATCGACGGAGCGCGTTTACGACCAGCCGTATATCGCCGATTACGCAGTCCCAGGTATTTATATCGGCCGTACCAATTTCTCTTTCGTTCGATTTTACGCCGCGAAACGAGCAATCGAACGTATATACCCTCGTTTACGGTATAATTTATCGTAGGAAAACAGCGCGCGCGTTAAGCCAGGTGCACACCTGATGGTTTGTCCTTAGCGATAACGCCGACACAATAAACTTGGAAATCAAGGTTTCAAAACACGTTATAAATTTTCTTGTAAGAAAACTGACATCGATCGTCTGTGTATTTTCGCTATAAGTGCCTCTTCTCATGTGCGTGAATGAAACATAAAATTTCTGAGAGAGAACAACGCATTTCCTATAATTAAAAAGAAATCAGACGTCGGAAGAACAATGCTAATAATAATTAGCTACGTGCTAAAAAGTATAGAAGGAAATATCCAATTAAGTATTGATGCTGACGAGAAATTTTTTTTTCTTCAAAATTTCGAAAAATGCTTGAAATAAAAGTTGTTTGTCTTCTAACTTCGATATTTAACGAGTTACGTATGATTATTTGGCATTTTATTGATGTTGACAAAATCCGACCATCCCACCGTCGAAACGGCGAACTTTTGGCAAAAAATTTCGTTTTTCCTTAATTACTCCTGAACCGTTAAATCTACGGAAAAATTGCATAGGACCTTTCTTATAGAGGACGACGAGATCTACAATTTCCATGTAAAATTTTTTTTCTAGCATTAATATTTAACGAGTTATTGACGAAAAACGAAAAAACAGTTTTTTGCAAATTACTCATTAACTATAGACACTAGCGAAACATTTTTACA
>NW_017173655.1:130704-133770 GCF_001652005.2 Ceratina calcarata | reverse complement strand
GAGGTAATTTCGAATGAAAGAGGCCGGATAATAGCGCATAAGGGCGCGATATCGCGGTTTCATACGTCGATAACAGCCGCGGGGCCTGGGAACGGTTTGTAACCGGAGAATTTAATTAGAACGACCGCACGTGCTGTGCATTTTCTCGTGACCAAGCTAGATCCACATTTTGCACGTCTCAATTATTTGCGAAACGTTTAATAAGCCAAATGATATTTGCATTTAAACATTTAAAAAAAGAAATAGAACGATTCACTGTTTTATACATTTTATTAGCATTTTGGGTATTGAAGTACAATCAATTTTTGTATACAGTGTTTGGAGACGAGATGATCAAACATTCTTCCTCCTACAATTAACTCGACACGTAGAATGCAAATTCGGTTCACTTATTACAGAAGGCGGTAAAATTGGTATTCCGGTCGTGGAATATACGTACGCGTATCAATTGTACACGGAAGCGATATGAATTTCAATAAACGTTACATCTGAATCTGAAGTCCGTACGCGACGGAATGTCGCGATCCTAATCGGCGGGAATCATAATATGTATTTAGGTAATTGGTACGCGTTTGTTGCGATGTTCGCGTGTTGAAAAAAGAATTTAGTCACTCTTGCTGAAATCGATCAGACGTCCGATTACGCAACAACCTGTTTGTTTAACAATTGACGCAAGACTATAAGATGACAAACAAGAGTCTCGCAATGAATTAATACAAGTATTACCAAGCAGATTTCACAGCAACAAATTTGGTAAACAAAAGTTTATACAAAATAGACGAGTGCCGTTCGGCGGGTTGTACAGTTTTATGAATTTGTTCTAAGCACACGTAGTTGGCAGCGAATTTTGGCAGACTTTCCGCTGTCGCGTAATGCATAAATAGAACGTCGAAAAATGGGTTTATCGTCTTTCCTACGATTCACGCAGCACGAGTTACGTGTGAAAAAATAACAACGGAAATTCGTGAGCCTCGCGATATGCTAAAAAAAGAAACAGATAAAATGTAAATCGTGGTTATCTATGGTTGCCTGGCATCGTTGAGAATTAGATGAACGTTCCATTGTTTTTTATATGCCAATCAACTGGTAATTATTCCGCTTTAGGCTAATGCTCTATATTAGAAATTATGTACTCAGTTATTTACAAATGATTTAATTACATACTGCGGGATTGAGCATGATAAAGCGACAGTTATAACAGTTTTTAGTTACGGATTAGATGCAAATCCAATCGGTCGAATACTATACCATCTCGATTTGACATGCGATTTGTAATTATCGTATTTAACATTGTGCAATCATGCGTTTAAGGGTTAAAAGTTATCTATGATTACAAAAAAGTTTCGACGTTCTGCAGTGAGATTAGAGATTGTTTAATTAAGTTAGAACCATGATATAATGGTAATTAGTTCATGGATGTTTATGCAAAATACGACGTTTGTCAATTTAGATAAGAACGCGTTTTCTTGTACAGAAATCTGAAGACAGATTCAAGATTGTTTGAACCCTTACATAAAAATAATGATGAAGCGTTGAAATTTTAACAGTTAGTAGATTTTAGATTAGAAACACTGTACAAAATTTTAGAAATTTTGCGAGACGAGAAAAAAGTTATTACATCTTGCATTCTTATGTCGAATGACAGAGTTTTGATTTGATTTATGAAAAAATATAAATGGAACAATGACAGAATTTATTGTCAGAATTAATAATGTCAATTTCGAGGATATTATTTAAGATATGCAATAAAAAGTATGCAAAAGTAAGAATTATAGGAAATGTAGACAGTTGCAAGTCACGTACAGTACAATAAAAAAATGCCAAAACTGTGTATTAGAATATTAGAAATTATGCGTTAAAAGTTCCTTATGATCAAGAAAAATAGGTCGAACAATTTTATAAACCTGACTCCTCTGTAATTATCAGTTTTTCTGAAAGTTCGTTGCTTCAAATATTGGACATAACTTTTTATTACATATCTTAAACTCATGTCAGAGATTTTACGGTTCGTATAGCCTTAATCCTGTATTTAACATAATAATTAGCTCTCTTACGATGATTATGGCAACGGGTCTGCTGGTATTTGTACAAACGCGTAGAATTCTTAGTTCATTCCATAGCAATTATTCGCGAATCTCGGGTTCAGCAAACTTTTGTTCACGGTGACGTGACTGCGAGCGCCGCATAATAGGGGCGTTAATAGAGAAATGACTTATTTCCAGCCGGTCGGCCCGGTCCTAGGTAGGTCACATCATTGTAAAGAGCAGCAACGAACCGGCCACGGTTTCATTGCGCTGCGTGCCGTGTTGCGCAACGCCGGTATTAACTTCGGATGCCGCGTGGTGAAAGTAAAGCGTCGCGCACAATTGACGAAAAAAAGTCGAAAATAATCGCAATTTTTATGTAGATAAAAAATCGTAATTCTTCCTAAATTTAAATGCCAATTTAATGCATCTTCTTTCGTGGACAAATGACGATGATTAATGTCTTGGTAATCGGAAATATTAACGCGTTTCAACTGTGACAAATCGTTTAAGGTTTAAATTTTTAATGCTACTTCCTCCTGAATTATTCTTAAAAATCGAACGTCGTTTGACAGATTCTTTTTTAATTCAAATCGGTAGAACCGAAAGGATGTGACGTAAATACGAGGCTTCCTTTCTTCGTTATTGCGTATGTTTGTCGAGCAGGTTCTATCGGTTGACATTTGACTTTGTAAGTGACACGAGCACTCCACGAAACGAGTATTTAATTGACTGAGTTCCACGTCCCGCGAGGTCGGATCGAATCAACTAGGATGAACGATACTCGTACTAACGCGGTTCCCACGGGAAAAAGTTGCTCTTCCCTTTTTTTTTAAATGCACTCGGAGGGTCCGATCGTTCCCTCTCGAGGAAACGTTTCCCGCGCAACGAGGTGTGACGCTTCGTTACGTTGTAAATCCGGTGATTCACATTTTACAAAGGTCACCTGCCTCTGCACGTCCTCGGAATTCCTTCCTTGATATTCAAGTTTTAGGACATTCCTAATCGCTTATTGTCTGTCAAAACATTTATTTTATATTTG
>NW_017173655.1:127215-129944 GCF_001652005.2 Ceratina calcarata | reverse complement strand
AAATGGAATCCGGAAACGATAACAAATGTGAAAAATTATGGAGAATATCAGAAATTATTTAATAAGATAAAAGAAACGACGATCGATATTTCATTTAATAAATTGATGTCGCGAATATTTCGTTTCGCATAAAATCTGCAGTCGACTAATTAGCTACGAAATCCACGCGGAATCAAATTACCCGGATACCATCGGATTTCGAGAACGCGTTGCCCAATCCATTCGACGACGAACGATTGCGAATTAAAAATTAATACCGTTACCCTCGAGTAATTGATACAGATCGATCTGATCGGAAACCGACGCGAATAATTCCCAGGTTCACGATTTCCCTTCACTTTTCAGACGTTTACGGGGTGACCGATAGCTGGGACACGTGACCGGTCGCGTGGATGGAACATCAGAGAAATCGAGGAACGATTCTCCAGCGGGCAGGCCTAGAGGGGAGGCGCGCGTGACTTACGACGTGTCGTCGTGGATCAAGAGAAATTCCCCCAACGGTCCATCGAATATTCGCAGAACGCAGGCCCGCGGCAGTCGCGTTCACCGGAAGTCGAACGATCCGCGGTCTGAAGATCAAACAGGCGTAGTTTCTCCGCGAGGTGAAACCTTGACGATGATATGAGCCGACACGAAACCTCCTGGTACGAGCGTTAAACCATTTCCCAGGAATTTAAATCTTTCCTCGAGTGAAAGGCGACGTTTATCTCGATTTTTCGTCGCGGTTCGCCGCTGCTCGGAAAATCGGATATTGTCTCGTTTCGTAGCACTCCGTACGGTTAATCGAATTTATAAATTAGACTAGAAAAACCAATCGCAAATGCGTATTTCATATCATATAAAAAACGTTTTTGTTGTAAAAATAACAATAATTAATGTACGACCGTGAACGGCAGACACCGGAAGTGGGAAAAAAGGAAGAAGGATGGCCAGCGAGGTGCGCGCGCAGCCCTTAGGCCCGGTGTATTGTGGTAGCACGATGCAACCCGACGTACCCGACGAAGAGATTCAGTACGCGCCAAGGAGCCGTCCTGTCAGCTTTTACGATAATTTCAAGGTGAGCTTCATCGCCAGTGCCACGTGTCATTGTTTACCTTCCAGTTCTTACACAATTTGTCCCAGGAAGCTGATATTACATAAGTAAATCAAAACGGAATAATCTAGGTGAAATCAGTTGGAGAACAGTTTACAAAGATCATTCGAATTTATGTAGAATTTTAAGTTATACTTTGAATTTTTACATCGTTCTTTTTCATATAAATTAATATAACATGCACAGTCGACGGCTTTAGAATTATTTCATTGTCAAACGCAAACAAGAGTTGGTGTCACTGGTTGCCTGACCACGAACTTAATCGTACGAGAAATGATAGTGACCGCAACATGCGATGCGCAGGAACTCAAGCGTGCATAACTAAATGAAATCTGTTCAGCGATTCCAAAACCTGATTTTATCTATATAAGTTTTTATTAATCTCGAAGTTCGTAAATGGGACCATTCGACAGTAATTTGTATCGAATCTGACGAAGCGAAAGGTGACCCATTTAAGGCGAACGTTTTTCTTTTCCACAGGACGTGCCGATGGTAGCACCTTGCGTGACTTCCGCCCTGAGCGCCGACAATTTAAGTCAGGTTCGCGACAACGGTATCGGCTCGTCGATGGCCACGGCCAACAACATTAACAATAACAACAACAACAGAGTGAGCAGCGCCGTGAGCGCGGGGAACGTGTCGAAAATCCACAGCACCAAAGTCACCGGCAAGTCTCAGATCCTTCTCGATCGATCTTTAAAATTAAGATATAATTCCGTGGGCAAAGATCGACGGCGAGACTGCATGCGATGCAATTTATCGAAGCGATAATCGAAATAAGAATTTTTAATCAAGGCAATCGGACGATGTCGGATGTACCACCGCACTATCCTAGGAAAGTTATTCAGCTGAAAATAGAACGGTCGCGGGTGAAATTCGGTCGTCAGTTTGCCAGCGCTAGGTATTCGAGCAAACTTTCTCGAATTTCATTTTGTTCCTGCGCCAGGCCACCGGTTGGGAAAACAAAGCGCTTTCTAATTATCTATATAATTAAAAAAAAAAAATTACACACTCCTTAATACAACTACCGTAATTCCGAACACTCGTTAATTATTGAGAGTTGAAAATTCGAACCAGACTCTCCGGTCTAGACTCGTTTAATATTTATCCTAATTCCCTGAGAACGTATGCAAGAACTTTGGCTCCCGAGGAAGTACGAATACTTCGGGCTAAGTGGCGTCTGAGCAGGTAACGACGATGCAATTTACTGCGATAGGTGCAGTGTCGACGGGGAATATCGGGAAAATCTATCGATCCGAGAAGGAGAAGGAGCTGGGTCGTGCACCGTCGATGGCCAATTGTTTGTCAACCACGGTTCCCGTTAATCTGGCAGCGGCGCAAATTGCGGGTCGGCACACGCCCACGAGGAATTCCCTCAGGCACAGCAGGATGATAGTGTTGCATCGCAGCGGCCATCGTGAGTACACAATCACTTTCCTTACTTACTCACCTGACTCGTAAATCTCGTCTCGTTTCACCGCGCCTCTCTCCTATAATGCGGCTGCTCCACGATTCAAATCTATTAAAATAAATATGTAGATCCTCGTGATACGACGTGGACACATAAAGGTTTATGTACCGTAGAAAAACGAATTTCCTATAATTAAAAAGAAATCAGATGTCGGAAGAATAATGC
>NW_017173655.1:102525-126444 GCF_001652005.2 Ceratina calcarata | reverse complement strand
TTTTTTTTCAAAATATCGAAAAATATCGAAATATATTTTAAAAAGCGTCAAAAATACCATTTTTAGGCTTGTATTTAACATCGTTTAAGTATGTAGCCTATACATCCTTAAACGATAAACGTAAGACTAGAATGCGAAGCTTCGGAAACTGCAATTGATGTTCGAAATTCTTGAAGATAAGTGTATCAATCGTTGCGAAACGATACGAACTTGTTTGTGTGTTAAAAATCGGCGATCGGAACGGTACACGTAATCCATAGGCGTGTAAGTCTCGAATGTCACCGGGCAGCCTTTCACGGTGCAATGAACATTCCTCGCGAGCTGAAGGAAAGTACAATGTTGCTACCGCGTATGATTAATAATTTATAGCGTGTTCTCTCTTTGCATTTTCTCTCTTATGAAAGTCAATACGTACCCGTTTCTCAGGTCTAATGCAAATTCAAGAAGCTATGTACAGCCATTTCGTTGCTCGAACTTACTACGAGCACTCTTCGCGAGTATATAAACGTTCGGCTCGTAATATCGAAAGAACGTGCCGATGCACTCCCCTCGGAAGGGGTTCGAGACTGTTGGCAGGTGTCCAACCGGGCATGAAAAACCGGCCCGGGACAAGTCGATTTTTCTTCGCGATTCTTTCAATCTGGCGCCGTGGCTGTTGCAATTTCGTGTCAGTGGTACCGGCATCGAGGTTGCTGTCAAGGTAGTCGCGATCGAAAGCTTCAGGATCTAGGAAAGCGTGTCGCCAGCAAATACGATTTATTAGTGGCAGAACCGACGATCAAACGTTTGCTTACTAAAGACTAGAGCTTGTTATTCAGTAGGAATTATGTTGTTAGTGGCTCGAAACTGATTACACGCGTGTTTCTACCGGAAGTAGCTGCCTGGAAGTATCATGTGATCTTTTTTAGAGCGCATTCGTTCGCATGCACTTTCAGTGTAACTTTAATCGTCTGTTCCGGCTTCTGTTCTACGATGCGTATGACTCATTCTATTTTTCTACTGGAAATTCCACCGTATCCTTGCCTAATTTTCAATGAGTCACAACGAGGAATCATATTTACGTGACCCAGTTTTATCGACCGTCTATTCTTATTATCAGTAATTTTGTATAATTATGTACCCAACCAGAATGATTCATATTTGTTACAATCAACATTATATAATTGCTGCAGGTTGGTAACTAAATAATTGCTGAGTTTGTCGATAGACCTCTTACTTAAAGTCCGCAATCACTTAGTTGACAACCCAATATGTCCCAGAAGAATAGGCTTCATGACTCGTCTTTTACTCCGTCGTACAGCTAGTAATGAAAACCAGCTTACGTTTGTGTTAGTTTCCCTTAGAGGAACATAATTCAAAACGAATAATAAGTCTACGTCTTGTTTTTCAATCGACTGGCATCAATACTGTTTAACATAATTTTGACGTGTTAAAATAAAAAGAATTTCAAATAAAAAGAATTTGGTGGTAATGAGCGTAAGTTAAAATTGGTTTTACCTTAACACTTCAAAATTATGTTAAAATCCAACAGTATCGATGCCAGAACGAGCATTAAAACAAGAAGACAGATTTATTACTAGTTTTAAATTTTGTCCCTTTAAAGAAAACTAACACAAACCTAAGCTGGCTCAGTTTCACTGTTACTGGCTATACAATATCCAATCTATCGCGGGTTAACAACCAGGACCGCCGAAGCTGTTGGAAGGACTTCAAACAGATCGGAAGCATCGTGGGCGATAGTACGAGTCCTCCACAATGCGGTTGCATAATTTTACCGTGTTTCTTCTTACGCAAGTCGTACGGCCTGTCATTATCCATGTATCGAGGTCGCCGGATAATGAAAACGTACCACCCGGTACGTTTCCACATTCGGTTTCTGTATTTTAAGCTCGCTCTTAATTCTTCAGGCATATTTGAAGATTGCGAATTCTTTTGAATCATCAATCAGATCTGACGATTAATCCAAATTAGCAAACGTCGGTGATTATCTTGATCGGAAATCATTTAATAAATCATAATTATAATTATGTAAGAAATCACGTGATGTGAATAGTTTCAGTAAAATATCGTACAGAGTCTCGTTCGCTTGTATCTTTTGCGATATACGATTTATGAATGGGCGTTAATAATGCTGTGATAAAAGTGTACGGAATGCCTATATGCGAGGCTTCCTTTTTGTCAACCGAGATTTGAAAGAGCCAACGGTAGTCCAAACATTCCGGTTGTTTCTAATGCGACAAAAGGCGTCCGCTATAGCCAGACAGATCTTTATCCGACCCCTGCAGACAGAGTGTCCTGGCTGCGATGGCATTCTCTTCTTTTATAATGAATACAGCACACGCACACGTGAACCAGCGTTTCATACCTGTACGAGCAAGACCGGTGCACAATGCAAGCGACACGCGTACTCGAGACCCGTATTTCTTACATCGTGCGAACCGTTCCGTGAATAAAATACATTCGCAGAAAATTAGGTGTGGAAAACTGGCGTATACGTCGTTCATTCTGTTTTGCAGTCACTCTTATTACGATATGCCTTTCATTATTTTCGCTGACCTCATAGTCATCTGACTGGGGAGATTAGGGGATTGCTTCAAGATTATCCAGTGTTGAACGACTCAGGGTTTAAGACGAGTTTAGTATTCCTTGCACGAAACTGGCTTTCCTCGCGGTCTTCGGCCACGGGGAATTATTTCCGAGAGATTATCATTCCCCTCGCCCAGGGCTTTTCCAACATTCTTCCAGGGATTCCAGATGCAAGCCTTTGGATGCATCGACGCTACTTTTATATTATTAAAAAATATGAACTTGTTTATAAGCCAGTTCTTAATAAATGCGGAATAAGGGAGGCTCAGAATAAAAAGAGACATCGAGAATTCTCGTACTCATGAATCTGACTATATTTACGATCTCGCGTTGCGGAGAACATTTTTCATAAATTCCACGTTCTGAAAGGCTTGGGAAATAGGAAGGAAACGCGCATCGACGATTTTCACATTCACGAATCTGACATAATATTTACGATCTCCCTTTGGGACGGAGAACGTTCTTAATAAATTCTACATACTGAAAGGCGAGAAAAGAACGATTGTAGCACTGTGACTTAATATTTATGATCGCCTCGCGACAGCCTTGGTCGAGAGTGGAAGATCGTCGATTTTCTATAGACACTTCCTCTCACCGGTTTCGTAAGATCGCTAGATAGAATCGACTAGGTAATCAGCGTGAACGTTATCGCAACGCGTGACGACGCGACGGTGGGCGAGCGTTAACGTTCCCTCATTTTTCTCTCGCTGCACCGGTTGAATCTCGGTGGGCGAGTTTTCTGACGTGACGGCAGTTCGACAACGGCAAGGACGGACACGCTCGCGATCGTCCGGTTAAGATACCTTGTAAGGAGGGACAGCGAGGCCGTTCCCGTTCCTTTCCGTTCGGAAACTCTCCTTTCTTTCGGCCCTACATTCGTTTCTCGGAATCCGATCGTCGTATCTAACGTCGATCGCTATGGGAAAATGTCTGCGAGTGTCGCAAACCGCGAGGAAAAACACTCAGCGATACCGTCGACCTCCTCTTCACGAATCTCACGGTGTCTATAAACATTTTTAATTAACATGATTTTAATTAACAAGATTAAATATAATGACGATAATAAATAATGAATATAAGATGTTATTTAGTTAAATAAATAAATAAATAAATACGTCTCAATAAATAATTGCGATATTTCGTAAAGAATATATAAGATAATATATATATATTTCGTAAAGAATATATAAGATAAAGTATATATAAGTTCATGTATAAGAAATTACTCCTCGTTTTAAAACTCGTAAGCTTAGATAAACGTGACACTGAAAAAGAAGTAGAGAAATCTGTCTCTCGTTTGTGGGTTACCATTCGCGTTATACTCCGTCCTGAATCAATCATTGAACGGTACAGTTTTATCATGAATTTGACACGCATTTCTCATACAATCGTCCTCATAGAATAATATTTAAAAAAATCGAACATTAATTTTATGGAGAAATTTTCATTGTTGATCGATGAGGAAAATTTAATTTCCAGGGCCGCAGAAATTCTTGCCGCCGTTGGTTTACCACCGGCGATTAGGTCGATGTTTAGCAGCGTTGCAAGCGATCCTCGGCGTCGCGGTTACTTCGTTATCGTTATGGTTATTGATGTGGGCACCGCATCTCCCAGTGGATGATAACCCGTACTGGAGCGGAATGCCGGTTAGTACGTCTGACCGTCTCTTATTAATCCTGATAAAACGGCAAATCGTTTATCTACCTCCTCGCATTTTACAGTTACTACTCTCCGGCTGCTTTGGAATATGTTTATTATACTGCTTTAAGAAGGAGTATCACGGCATGAGTCCTGGATTCTGTCTCGCCGCTACTAAGGTAATTATTTTTCATCGAATTTTATTCGAAACATTTTTTTTTTACCTGTAGCCTTTCGGCTCAGCAAGTGCCTCACTTCTCCTTTCCTCCTGAACCTCCAGTAGTTCCTCTTTATTTTTTTCCATTTCGCGTTCGCCCAGGGTGCTGTTTGTGGAGCGGGGAGAGTCTTCAGTAGGCAAACCCAGTGGGATAAATCCTACCTCGGAAAACCCGCTCCGATGGTTGGTATCTTAGGTATCCCATTGGATGTCTGGATCACATTTTATAGACTTAGAATTTGAACCGATTGCACTTTTATTCGAATTGTAACAACGATATTTATCTCAATTCAACATATTTTCGTTGATTTCATTTTATTTAACAATTTCGTGTTTAACGATAAAAACAGGATTTCCTGAATTTCGATTATGGTTTTTTCATTTCTACTGAATAGGTGATCAGCGTATTATTGGCGATCCTGGCGACGATCACCTGCTCAATCGCTTGCGCGTTCGCGGTGATGCACCTGGTCCGTTTGATGGGAATGGATTGCAACCCAGCGCGGGTACTGAACGTAACGTGCGTGTGCAAACCCCGCGTGGAAGCGACGAATTCCACGGAAACAGCGGTGAGGTATTTGGACCTGAGCTGCCCCGAGGTCGAGAACATCCTTACCATATTTCTGATCTTCTCTTCCACCTGCAATGCGCTGGGAGTCCTGGTGTCTGGCTGGTACGCTTACCTGCACTGGAGCACCAGGCGTAAAAGGCCGAAGTACATGCAAGTGAGAACCAGCCCGAGCACCGGGACCAACTTCCTCAGCGGCAGACCGATTTATAATCCGAATCTGAACGAACGATGACAGTCTGCGGAGCACGAGGACACCTACCTCCGTTATTCCTCGTTGACGATGGACGACGGACCGTTCGGAACGCTTCCATAGACGCCACGGGACAGTTTTGTTGCACGAGAAATTCGTTATAGAATTTTTTTTTACACACGCTTTCGAACGAGTTTCGCGTTCATCGGGGACAGGAAGCAAAGGCTGACATAATAATCGCGCGAACTAGTCTCGGTTGTGAGTAGTTCTTAGAAGTCTGTGTTCTAGATACAGAACGATCGTTTTCTCACGATCGGATGAGGAGACCAGATGGCTAATGGGACGTATCGTTTAACAATCTTAACGTATCTTTAATATTTATTACCGTAGTCTCTAAGGTTTTCGAAGAGGACGTAACTGCATTTAGCGTAGTGTAATATTTGTAGGCTTTATTACTCGATAACTTGACAGAAATCAACGAATGAATTACCTTAAGGCCGGAGAATTAAATAATTAAATGTTAATGCGGAACATATCATCAATACGATCGAGAGATCATTAGGTTAATCAAGAGAAAATTGATACGATTTTTAATATCAATGCTATTTATGAAAATTATATGGGAATTCAATTATGAATGCGCTCGGATCACGGGTTGATCCGCGCGTAATTAATTAACAAACAATGTGAAATCCTCGCATTCGTATGAAAGTATTTTCTCATTCGACTTTTTTGCATATTCACCTTCAGGATATACCCCTGAATAAAAATCAAATAGAAATCTCATGCATATTTGTTTTATCAAATTTTTTTGAAGCCAAGTTCCAAAATTTTGATTTTGTGACCCGAATGAATTTTTCTTAGGTTTCTTGGATCATTTTAAATAAAAAGAATCTCTTGTCATTTATTAATAAAGTTGAAATAATTTAACGCTTGAAAAAAGAAAGCTACGGTTCTCAAGACTGAAAAGCAATTTTTAAGTTCATCAAAATTATTAAATCTTTGAACATCCCTTAACAAAAATCTGAAAAGTAATTACAGATTATTTCATACTAAAGCTTTTTTTTTAAACAATTTTTTTTTTTTAAGTTCTGAATTGAATATGCAAAAGAATCGAATGGGAAAAGTACTTTCATAGGAATGCGAAGTTTTCACCTTGTCTATTAATACTGCGCGGATCTTAGATGTTATACATTTAATTACCAATTAAGTGTCTCGTATGGATGTCGCATGTTTCGTATACGTCTGTTACACACGCAAGCAAACGGTTCGATTTTATCGAGGACGAATGACACACTTTCGCATGTGTTCGAATTTTATACCTCACGATAGTTGACTTCACGGTTCAATACGACGAAGTTTTTGTCGCATGTTTGATATAAATAAACGGAGAAATAAATCATCTCAGTATTAAGCCTGTGAACGTCGGGTTATCTTTATTTAAATGTACTATCGTTTATTCGTTTCTTCTGAGTTGCATCAGGAATTTTTTGTAGACACTGACGGCGTCTAACTCTCCGACTTCCCCTCGGCCTCGTTTATGCGAATTTCCGGTATCGGCCCGCACTCACTCGACTGCGACTCCCAAGAGTCGCGCGGCGCCTTCGATGATCTAAAGAATAATAAACAATGCGGATTTATAGAAAAATCGACGAGTAATACAAAATGTGAAGATCATTAATTTTGAAAGATAGAAGAAATCTCGTTCCAGATTTCATTATTTAAATGAACACCATTTTACATAAAAATCCGCAGTCTAAGAATGACCTATCAATTATCAACGATTACGTGCGATCACCTGGAATGAATTGGTCTTTTTTCAATATCACTTTGATGATCGTCTTGTTTCTCCAGTTCCGAGTCTGCCGGCCTGTCATCCATGTGTATCTCCACTGACAATGACTTTTCCGTTCCCGCTTCCGACTCTATAATTTCATTATCATCGTAATTTACAACGAGATTGCATTGATGATTTTCTTTCTAAAATTAATCGTTTCATTTTGAATAAAAATATTCACCTTTATTAGTTATCGCTGATCGTTTCGCTACGGCTGGCAGTACCTTTTTCCATTTTAGAAACGACAAATCTGTCATGTCTTCCCGTTTCTTCACTATCTTAAACAATTTCCGTCGCTCTTCCGTACGTTCGTGACGCAATTGTATCTGTATCAAAGAATTAATTTGTATAAAGTGCAAAACAGTTGAAAATCATTTTAAGTTTGATCACCTTTAAATCAGTATTAGCTTCTCTCAACGCGCCCGTAAGCGATATCATGTAATAAATGATCAGTGTCATTAGAACAATTAACGGGATCACCATTGCAGGTGATGCGATGTAATCGAGGCATCTGAAAGAAGCAACTCGTTCGAATATAAAACACAGAATATTGAATATTAAAGTTATTACTCGTTGATCAGATCTGGGAGCGAGTCTGTGAGTTGTCTTTTCACCAAATAATAAATTTTCTCATAACCAGAGAACGGGCCACAGTGCCACGATGGTTCCAACCAGACAATAGCATAACTGACAGGTAGCACGCATAGGAACAGCATCAGCAACAGCAGAGCGAAGTAAAAATTGTTAGACCTGCGAGCAATTCATTAAAAATACGAATACGTGAAGATGTTTATTTTGTATTAAATTGCAATTACCTGGAGGCACGAAAAACGACTTCGTGGGGGACGTTACAAGTGAGAACCGCCCAAGATCTCAGGTACATCAGAATCCCGAGTTTCAAGAGGTTCAGCGCGATCAGTCCGGGGCTGAAGAACATCCCCATCCACACCATCCCTTGATTATTCACTAGGTGAAGTATATTTTCAGCGATTTTGAAATCACCGTACTGTGGAAATTGTTTCTCCAGATCCCAGCACCAGAAGCTGTTCATGTATCGTACGAAAACTGCCCGGATGAAGTCTATACTGAGCGTGAAAACTATAGTGAGTATCTGTAATAAATGTCAACGTTTATTCTAACGATTGCAAGAGAATGTATATAAATTTATTTTCTTGTATAAAAATTTGTTGAACGGACTCACTAGGTCCATGACGGTGAGTTTGGCGAGCTCTTGCCCGAACATCGTCTCCCAACATAAGTGGCGAAGCTTTTTTCTCGTCTTCAAGTCTAACTCTTTCGACGAGAAGGATGTAAATGCAGATATCATTACTTTTATTATATATTATATATTTCTTATTATTTCGTTCATACCTGTAGTCGTGCAAACCTGCTCGAAACATCGGTCGTCATCATCCTTTTCTATGGATAAAGGAATCACGCCTTGCGAGGACGTCGATGTATCAATATTAGATACTCGATCACTGGTTCCTGTATTATATTCCTGAGTGGTGATCAACGATGACTCGGTGTTTGTACTCAACGTTGTAATTATCGAATATTCATACGTAGAACCAGTTTCCGACACAGGCGATGATGCACTTTTCACATTTGGAAAAGTTTCATTGGAATCTTCAGTAATACCAGACGTAGTCGTATTATAATTCCCACTCTCCGTTTCCCCATCGTAACTAGTAGTTTCATTAAAAAAATCGCTTGTGTTGTAATCAATGGAAGAAGACTCTGTGAAATTTTCAACTATAGTAGAGACGTCTGTATTTTCAATCAAATAAACTCCTTCTGTTGTGTCTTTTATAGAAACGTTCGTTTCGATATCGTCGTAGTCGTAGTAATCCAACGGTGGGTACTCGCCGACGTTGTAAATCTCCTCCAACGATTTCTCATCGAGTATCGGATTCAGATAAAAGTTCGTGGGCAAGAATAAAAACGATGACAGTGCTGAATAATTTAAACTGTCAGTCAACATTAAACATGTAAAAAGTGTATAAGAATACTTACTCGGTTTAGGAATTTCTCTGTTGTACTGAGTTCCAGTCACGTTACTCGCGAGGATCAGACTCAAGGATGCTAAAGTCACCAATTGACGTGATTTTTTCATACTGTCGTCGCACTTGATCGGTTTATACGTGCAATTCTTGATCGTCGACTGAATATCTCTCAGGTCCTCCTTCTATAAAAATAGTAATTATAAAATAAATAATAATTATTAAATATTAAATGTTAAAATATAAATTAAAATAAAATAAAAAATGTTAAAATAAAGAAATAATTCACAATCACAATACGATCATTTATTTATTCTCCACTTACCATTGAACCGATCTTGTCGAACAAGGCGAAGATCAAGCAGTACAGGTTCAGGAAATTCAGAGCCGTTATTCTAAAACGAATAAAATAAAAAAAAAACTTATTTTATTTTTTGTTATTCTGCTACACAGAACTGTATTAATTACTATTATTTATGTAGCAAAAACGGTTCTACTTATTAATAAAGTTAAATAATTTTAATCATCAAGAATTCCAATTTTTATTAGAGAAGATTTACCGGGCAAGTTGAAATTGTAGTTGCCTCCTGGGATGATAATTTTCCAACAGGCCTAATATCTCAAACAATATGGGGAACAGATACGTGATGAGAGACATCACGACTGTGATCTCGTTCTGATGCCACCAATCGTCCGGTATGTATTCTTTAGAGCTTCGCGTGACCACTTTTACCACAGCATACGCCGATAGTCCCAATAATAAGATTACCGAGGCGTTTACGAAAATTCTTATCGATATGATTTTCCAACTAGAGTTCAACAAACCAATAGTACATACCAATAATAAACCAATAATTATAATAAACTAATTGTAAAAACGAGAATATTAACTCCTTGACATACAAATAAAACAGAATATGATGCGCCCGAAAAATATTATCTAAATTCTGTTACTAATTAATACTAATTAAGCTCTTGACGTCTCCCAGGCGTGTCAAAGAGTTAAAAAAGGGCTTCTCACTTTCTTTCGTCTTTTTCCTTCTCGGCTTCTTCTAACAGAGCCTCCTTGAACCCAAGGACGATGCTGGCAGTCCGGTTATGCGCGGTCTCAGGATTCCCGATCATGAAGTCCCATCCTGTGAACAGTTTCCAGGAGAACACGTACTCGTCCTCTTTTTCAGTCAACTTGCTCAACCTGGAGTTCTTCGCCATTCTATAATTAACACCGTTCTCTCACAAGTATTGTAATTTTTATAATACAGTTCGATTCGCTTATTTTGCTCATTTACTTGCGAAGTATGGCGACGAAACTGTATATGTAAACGACCAGATTGGTAACGAAGTAAGCGAGGGGCAACCTGTAACCGCTGTGCGAATCCTGGTTCGTGTACCATCCGTAAAAAAACGGGGAGTATTTTAAGACACCCTCGAACTCCCATAAAGTCAGCAGGTGCTTCGACCTTATCTGCTCCTCCCTCAACATTATTTTTCTCTCGCCCGCCGCAGCTGGATCCGCCGTGAGCATCTGTTACAAACAGATTCCTTGAAGATTCCGGAGAAATTTCAAGCTTCGTAAAAAGCGTGCTGGTTATTATACAATTGACGCGAGTCAAAAATCAGAATTTGAATACGATTAATTCTGTAATAACCGAGACTGTCGAGTTTGAATTTGAAGTATACCTCCGGAACAGCGACGAAGGCGGTGAGAATGACAGTCATCACGAGATTGATCCAAAACAACCAGCGCAGGAACGTGAAATACGAAGCCACCGCGGAACCAAAGTGCGATTCTATCTCCTTTATGCGAACCTCCCACGGGACCAACCACGTTTGCAGATTCACTATCTCCCTCCGACAATATTGCCACTTCTGCGAATTAAACACTTTTCACTCCGCCCACGCACTATCTCTATTTTTTATTACTGATGACCACGTTTTATGTATTTATAAAAAAAATCGTATCACCTTCGTGATGAACAGAGAAACACGAGCGATCGCGTCTTTAGTACTGCGAGTGTGAGCCAGCCTCTCCTGAAGAACACCCTCGTGTCTCCTGACGTAAATCTTCGCCTGTCTCACCAACTTGATCTTGCGGCGAAGCGACCACGGCTGTTGCTTCACTCCGCTCAGAACCTCCTTGTGCATCTTCAGTTTCTCGAAAATCTGCTCCTGATTGTCACTCTCCTCTAAGGAAATCGCGGTTCTGCGCACATTTTCACAAACACGGTTTTCAATGAACCACTGAAATTTCTGATAGACGTCAATTAATTAGTTGCAGAGGTGTACTGACTCGCCGGAGCTGATGGTGTAGACGGAAGATCTCCGACGAAGGTTCGGATCGGCTTCCACGTTAAAAGGAGACGACGGACGACGTCTTCGTTTGCTCTGACGTCGACTGGAACTCCTTCGTAACATAATCTCGCACGCCGACGCCGAGTACTCATCCTCGTCTCCTTCTTCTAATTAATTAAAAGGCGAACTTCGACAATAGTTTATTATATTTATTAGTAAACCGCGGAATAAACGTTTAATAAATTTAACGAACGTCCCTTCTATTATTTAAATATCGATATTTTCTATAATTTTATATCCTGTAATTTTTGCATATTTAATTTTGTTATAAATATATAAATAAATTAATAGAACAAACCGGCTATTGATATTCTCTGCATATCCGTGTTCCCTTGTTGATGTTCCCTCTGGTTACCCTCGACGTCGTCTCCGCTGACGGCGAAGGTAACTGACAGACCGTCGACCGACGGCTGGGGAGAACAGAGTTCCATCTACGGTATCAGAAAGCTGACCAATTAGTTGCATGAACTCCGACTATAAATCATCCATCACGCTACACAGTTCACGCGCCTACGAATGCTATCGTCGAACTCGATCCGCGGTCTATTATAATGGTCACTTTAGATTCTTGAAAGAACGAAACCTACACGTTTACCTTGGTCAGACGTAACGAGGTTCAGAAAGTCAAAGTGGATGAGTTTTATTAGTCTAAAGGAGCACTGTTTCGGTTCTGTAGGTGAAACTGATTAGTGAATGGATTCGAATCGACTGTTATTGTGTCGATGAGAGATCTGGTCAACCCCTTGTTGAACCGCGCCTGTATCGGAGTCCTATACGTTCGCTTTAATGCTTGTTAGAACAGCGACATCGTCCACCTTAACAATCCTCGAAATCACGAAAGGCCGTAAATTAATGCCGAGTAGTAAACGCCTGCTCTGTTTATAATTGATTCATTACCACGCGTTGCTCACAGCTCAACTAGTTTCGTCGATCAATTGATTAATAAAATTCTTTACAGTCATTTCTATGATTTCATAAGACGTCGCAAGAGAGAAAGGAAATTCTTACTTCAGATTTTAATTACATAAATTATAAATTATAAGAGTTTGTAATTAATTTTTGATTCTTTTATTTCATCGTATTATAAATCTATGGATCGGTGATCTCCGGCGGAGTATCGATACGGATGATTTAAAAAAAGGAGGTCGCGTGCGACTTGCCGCGCCCTAACACCCATCGCGTTCACGTACAAATCGCATTCCTCACGTGACCCCACCCTTCGTTTTCCACATAATCATTCTTCTCCGAGACACACGAAAAACATCCCCTATTTTTTGCGTGCACTGTCTTCCCTTCCGATTAGATTCATAAGCAGTCACGGAACGCTTATTATTATCATTCATTTTTACGACACGCCTTGAAAGAAGAGTGCGTGTCCCCTTCCAGAAAAAAGAACAACAAAAATCATGCTTAATTAAATAATTGAACTCCTACCTACCATCGTTACTTAACAGATTTTAAATCCCCAAAACGATACACCCTTTATTATAATTTTTATTATATATTTAAACAGTAATATTAATTATAAATAATTAATTTGTTTATTAATATTCGTCAGTTTATGCTTATAGAAATTATTATACGTTGGACATCATGAGACACAGTCGATCACTCGTGCACGACTGACGTTGCCCTTTTCGAAAGTGACGAACGGCAGTGACAATAATTCGTGAGAATATCTGCCAAGGGATCCCGTTTCGCGAAACTAATTTGTTAATTAACGTCGGACACGTACCCCAGTCCGATTAATAAATTATCTAAGAATTTATCGAATCCGATAACAGTTTTTGTTCCGTTCACGCGAGGTCGTTAAAGTTTTTGCCGTCGATACATTTGCTAATTAAACGGATCGCAAGATGGAAAGATTATCGTTGATCGATTCCGATAGTTAATCATCTTCCAGGGAAATTGTTCTTAATTAACTTTCACCTTTTCAATGATCTCTTTATTCCGCGAACGTCATCGGTGTTGATTATTAATTTAAAACGTTACCTGCGAAGGAGACTGCAATGACGGTGACGTCACTCGAGATCGAGACGATCTCAAAATCCCAGAAATCTTCTCCCCCGATTTCTGCTTCCCGTTTTCCTCCATTTTTCGTTTTTAAATTCGTCGTTTGCTAAATCGAAAAGGAAATCCTGGTTCCCCGATTATTTATTATAAAAAGCGAATCGCAGTTACCAGAAATTACCGAGAATTTTTATTTAAATACACTTAGAAACTTTAATTTTACTCTCTCATTATTGCATTGTTTATTCCGATGGTTCGGTTTGTTAATACCAAAGGAATAGTCACTGTGGTACGAGACGCGTCTCTCTAAAACTGAATGGTTTCGACCGTTTCGCAGTCCAGCGATGAACTGGTTACTATGAATGCTGGAGAACCATAAACACTTTCAGAATAATGAACCACGCAGCATGATTACCTCAGGGATACTAAAAGTCGTTAACACGCATTCGTTTGCACGCTATTAACGACACCGAGAGTCAGGAATACGATTATTTATGAGAACTAAATGAATTCTGATTGCAGCCAGTTAAACGCATCGATTCTCATTTTTTCATTCACTGCCAAACAATGACAATTAATTAGTATAATTTTTTATACGTTTTTCGTCAGGATTTAGTTTAACAATAAATATAATGAATGAAGAGTAAATTTATTCATGTATCCTTCTAAGAACTTTATTGGATAAAGTTTACAAGAATTCAACAGTATCCTTACACACTGTTCCTTGTGTAAAATAATTCATGTTCAATAATATGTACAATTAACAACATCTTATATACACTCGTTTCTCACACTTCGTAAACTGCGCTCGTTTATAGAAAATAAACTCTCTCAGAAGCTCTACTACTTTTGGCACCGATTCGCCAGACTAGAAGACGCGCTATTACGATTTCATCGATTCGCGTGTATTCTTCAAGTCGAGGGAAGCTTAAAAACGACTATTTAGAATTATCACTTTCTCCCGTTGCATCTTCGTTTCCTACTCGTAGTTACTTCATAGAATTTTCGTACATTTGAAATTGTAAAGACTTATTCGAACGAACAAGAATCCTTCGAACTACCCTGCCTTAATTCTACTCAAATGGATGATATGTTCGCGTTTATACTAGACTTCTTCACTTGGTCGTGTGTCTGGCCCAGGTGGTTCTCTGCACTTCGGACATCAGGTCGTTCCTTGGAGGCAAACGAGCGCTGGTCGTGCGAGACGGTGGTGGCCCGGGTGTCCTTAGGATCGTCGCCAGACTCTTCTGACTTTTGCTCGTCCCGTTCGAGGCTTCTTTAGTTTGAGCTTGCTTCGCCGTTGTCTCTGAACGCTTGCCTTGAGGCGGTGGGTCCAGCACGATCGGTGGTATCTCGTCGTGCATACTCCCTCGGTCTTGCTTACCCTTCGCCTCTTGAATCATGTTCCTCTCGCCAGAACATGGTAGAGGTTTTATAAACGTGACTTTCGACTCCTCTGGGCTCACAGCGTAATTGTCTATCTTGTGCGTCATTATAGGCGACGATGAGAAGCTGTTCGGCTGAGAAATTCTTAACGACAGGGAACTCGGAGACAACTGGGCTGAATTCTGTAAATTCGAATCTGAATCGTATCTGTACTTCTCTAGACACTGACGGAAAACGTCTTGCACATACAAAGAAACGATTAAAGATTGCATGTTTATATAAAAGTTGATGATATTTTTTAAAAGGCATTTTCAACAATTGTTTCTTGTCTTACTGATAAAACGTTTTCTTCGCCGCCTGACCTGAACGCGATTTACTTACTACCGGTCGATTGTTTGGAGGCAGAAGGAGATTAGGGCCCATCGTGTATGGAGAGGGCGTGTTGTAAGGTGATCTTTGCGGCTGATAAGGGCTCAGATTATGCAGCCTCTCGAGGAGTTGCGTTTGAAACTGCAACTGATCGGCTGTGCTGCCGTTTCCCTGGATCCCCATTGTGTTTAGATTTCCAGGGTACAGAGAGTCGGGCGGATAAGTGCAGTACGGGGATGGTGGGTCCAGTTCCCACGGCGAAGTCTGTCCTCCTGTTCGCTGGCACTGTTCCCCGAGCAACCATAGTTCATTGACATCAAAGTATTAAACGATTACAAATTACGTAAGAGGTACAAAAGGAATTCAGTTCTTATCATAGAAGAAATCAGAAGGATAACTCGTTTAGATTTTATTTGGAGTTATTAAAATTGGAATATCCGGTTGGATATGAAATTTTGGTTTCTCGTTTAAATTGGCGTGGCACATGCTCCGCGGATTGAAAATTGGCAACGTTACCTAGCATTTGTTGGTAGCACAGAGTCCGTAGTCCCGTGCGAAGACCTGTTACATAACACCGTCACACCGGCGCTTAGCACGATTATTGGATTAGCGATTTAGCTTTAATGTCAGCATTAAATTGCTATCTTCCTGCCGAGCAATTTAGGACGAAACCGAGCGTCCCTCTATGTATACCGTTTTCGCGATGTTTCAACGCGCAACCGTTCATGCTTCCTTGAAAGGATTAAAAAGATCCTTTGTGACGTTCACACTTATTACTCACATCAAACGATTATTCTCTTACACAAAAGTGCTTGGTCCGATTCGAGCAATTCATCGTGTGTAAAAAAAGATCGTCGGTTTACATGCAAAAAAAAGAATCTGTACATTCAACGAGAACAAAACGCAATCGACTTATGCACGCGAGAGAATTGCTGCTTAAGAGTATAAACGAAAGTGGGTGTTGGGTGGGTGCGAAACATAAAAATGTGTGTAAATCGTTTTATTAATAAGTTCATAAAAAAATGCGTCAGTACAAAAGGCGTTACAGTATAAAAAAAAGAAACAAACAGGGGAAGTATGAGAGTACAGTGTGTTAAACGTTAATCGGAATGCAACAACGTTCGGGTACAGGTTCGCCGTGTCGAACACTCGTGTCACGGTATTCGGTAGAGCGTTACCTGGCCGAGGTTCGACAGATCGGGTACCGTAGTGGTTTGCTGCATCGTGGCCGAGCCAGGCATTTGGGACTGCGAGCTCACGTGCCCGCTCGAGATCCTCTCCTGTTCTCGGAGATGCCCGACGAGCGCACCTATGTGCTCCAGCAGCTCCTTGTTCTGCATTAACAACTGATGCGTCCTGGCCTGTGAACGAACAAACATGATCATCCTACCATTCGATACAAATTAAGCATTTATAATAATATTAATATATAATATTTCAAAGCATTTATTTTCTATTAATATCGTGATTACAAAAAAATCGATGAAATCTTCAAATTCCAATAATTCAGAAATAAATTGGAATTCTTAATCGTTAATCCGACAATTAAAAAATCTGCAACCGTAGTTCAGATAAAATGGATTTCTCGTTCGTTGCGTTTCGATGTCGCATAAGCAGTTTGACAAATGATTATAAGTATCCTCTACAACATGTCCGACGGGTATCGTGCGACTATACGAGTATCGCGTGTCGCGTACCTGAGCTTCAACACGAGCCGCCGTCTCGGCCGCAAGCTGATCCTGAAGAAGTCGCGCATGGGCGACGGCTGCTCTGGTCTGTTGGCTCTGTTGCTCTAATCGCTCGCGAAGCAATTGAATCTCATGCTTCAGAGCGGTCAACTCTCCACCGACCAATAATCCTCCGCAATCGGAAGTAACCGTGCCCTGTAAAACGAAGTTCAATGTAAATTCGTATGAAATGCGTCGTTTTAAAAGGCAATTTAAAAAATCGTTCGTACCGATGGCGATTGTCTAATGGGCGAGGTAGACGCTGTGGTCGCCGGGGCCTCGTGCGACCTCAGGAGACACGGAACTGTCGTCTGTTCCTGCACCGACTCCTCCGGGTCTCCCAAAAGCGATATATCTGAAATGTGAGAAAAATCAAATATATCTCGACTCTATTTAATTTATTCTCAATGCAAGAGGAAAATGAAGATATTGAGAAGGTTCCTAAATATTTAAGGGACACACCTTTGTGCACGGAAGACGGGGATGGCTGGGATTGCTCGTTGGGTGCTTCGTCCTGATCCTCGTAAACGTCGCGATGATTCTCACCGTGGTCTCTCTCCCTGTCTTTGTCGCCGCGGTCCTCCGTCGCGTTGTTTATACTTAATTTATGGCACACCTCGAACGCCTGTCCTACCGTCCTGACCACCCTCATTGCTTGACTCTAACGAAATCCAACTCTTTCAATTGAACGTACGAGTAAGTACACTATGTAAATTGATACACAAAAATGAAAGACGTCAAACTTCAAGTATAAAGAAAGTAAATGTCTGTTCGAGCGATGAGTGAAATTCCAGATATACAGTCTCCACGGACACTGAACAGCAAAACCTAAGAATATTCAAACGCCACGAAACCACAAACATTCCACAATTCTAAACTTAAACCGAGCGAACTCCATTTACCCAATACCCGAACTCAACAATATCCCATCACCCGAATCAAGCTATCATCCAACACAAGGAAGTTACTATCGATAATAGAATAAACAACCAGATTTTGATGAAATTTGGTATACTACTAGCTACAGTTTTTAAAAAGCCCTGGTCTCACAGATCGAAGGTGGCTATGAAAAAACTCATTAGAAATGTATCTTTACTTATAGAATTCCCTTAATTACTCAATCGTTTGAAGTACAGAAGGTCTCAAAAACACGGTACAAGCTTCCTGTCGATGTAAGTACTCTTTCAAGGAAAGGAACGGAGACAGTGAACGGAGTATGAAAGTAAAGGGTTCGTGAATAACTGGCAGGACGTCTAATAATTTATTCCACGTTTTCCCTTGTCTCTACCGCGACGTCCCGCGGCTCTGCTTTTTTGTCGCGTCGGCCACAGGAGCGGGTACACCTTACCCCATAAACGGCGTTATTCGCAGGCGTACACCATTTACCTCGAGCTCCTCGAGGTCATCGTTCTCCTCCTCGAAGGGGTTCTCATCGAAGCTGAAATCGACGCTCGAACGCGTCAGCTGCGGCTGCGGCGGCGACGGTTTCGACTTGCCGAACGGTTTTTTCAGCTTCAGGTAATTAAATATTTCAGGCTCCTTGAACGAGAGTTTCTTCCTCGGCTTCGGGGTGGTCTCGACTACACCGGAAGGGTTGGTCGGACCGGAACCCGGCGACGCCTCGCTGCCCGCTTGCCTCGAATTCTTCAGCATCGTTCTACGTGTCCTGCCTTCTTAATCAATCTTTACTTTTCACCTTCTTCTACTTATCTACGGTATAAACTCATGCTCGCTCTTATCTCGGTCGGTCTTATTCAACTTAATTAACTACCTGCAACTATATTCAGTTTTCCTAATCTCATTGCTCGATATCACTGTTACATCGTTCTAAAATTTAATAAAAAAAATTTTCTACAGAGAAAGAGAGTCTATTTTTTATGCGACACACACTACTTCTCTGCGATATAAACTCATGCTCGCTCTTATCTCGGTTGGTCGTATTCAACTTAATTAACTACCTGCAACTATATTCAGTTTTCCTAATCTCATTGCTCGATATCACTGTTACATCGTTCTAAAATTTAATAAAAAAAATTTTCTATAGAGAAAGAGAGTCTATTTTTTATGCGACACACAACTGACTCGTTTATTGTGTATATAAATAACGCTAAATTCTACAATACTATTCTTCCACCGATTTGAACCCGGCCCAAATACACGTTTCGGATACAAGAATCGATATCTGCGTGTTGTAACGGTACACAACCGGACGATTCCATTTATAAACAGACGTGGCGTGGACCACTGGCGAAATCCGGCGATAAATCTCGGCGTTGCTTTAGAAACTATTACGGATCCGCGATCGTTAAGCCCCGCGAGAGTTTATTTACTCCACGGCGTGCAACCCGGGACGGCAGCGGCGACGATCCACGCGCGTTTCACCCCGCGGGATTAATCTCGGAACCTGTAAATCTTCCTCTTAACATAACTCATCCAGCTTTTTGTCTACCGCGTACACACGGTCGTTAACACCGGCCGGGGTATTACATATTGATCTACTTTTTGCGACCAGTTTCTCTCAGCTCGTCGACTCTCTTGGCTTCCTTTCCAAAAGAAAACTCAACCCGGTATCCTCCGTGCTTATTCCGCTCGAACCTCTTCCTCTTCTCGTTTACTGATATGAACTCTCGTTAAATGACTAAAAATGAAAATCGTTAGAGATATTGGAAATTCAACATGGAAAAGATTATCGACGTTCGTAAAAGGATTGATCGCACGCGAAGATGTAAGGAAGATATCGACAGTGAACGCTGGCAATTACAATATGTATACGAGCAGCGATGCGTCTTTTAAACGGGATCGCGTGCGCTCGATGAAGGGGAACGCGTGTTATCAGCTCGTCGGTTAATCGCCAGGGAGCACGTTAAACCCGCGTTACGCACGCTCGTCTAATCACGCGCGACTCGTCCGTTATCACTAATGGGCCGACGTCCGGGGTCAAGTTCGAGATTTATAAACGACCGGATTTACTGACCAAACGTCGACTCTTTTACAAATTAATCTTTCTTTAATAGCTTAATTATAAGATGTAACATTTTGTATAAATTTGTTTGAATAAGTTTAGACAAAAAAAAAAACGAGACGTAATACCGATTTATATAGATTTATCAGGTTCGATTGATCGACGCTGGAAATAAGCGAGGTCGTTCGGAAAGGTCTTCGTTCTTTTTTCGCGTCAATTATTATGGGAACCAGGGACTCCCCGGCCGATAAGTTCAAGGAGAGAACTGATTAACTCGGTTAGAAAATCCGGTAGAAGAGGATCGGTGAAACGAAACTGGAACACGTGGTCTCTAAGCTAAATAACTGAAAACGTTCATCGTTCGATATTTCAGAATCTATATTTTTTCGTTAGATCGAAAATAGCAAAAGAAAATATGCACTCTTCATAAAACGATGAGCAAACGTTTTGAAAAGTCCGGTTCAGTGATAAACCGATGCGCTGCTGAGGATGATGAAACACGGATTTCTATCGATCATCCAGTTACCCTTGATCGGTGTATTATTTCAACAGGCGGAAACAGAATCGTGAGAAATCAAAGGTCCCCCCCTGAACGCCTCATTTCTCGAAAGCTCTCCATAAATATTTGCCAGTTTCGCGGAATGATCGCGATCCACCGTCGTAAGTTTTCATGACCTCGTTACAATCGCTCCGTACGTTAACAGGTCTCGGCTCAAAGAAAATCCTATCTTTTTTTTAAAAAAGAAATCTTAATATCCGATCTTTGATGTCGACGTTTCAATAAAATTTAATGCAGGCGGAAATCGATTAAAGATTCGTTTGAAAAAGGATTTATCATCGCGAGTCTCTCGATTATAACAGGAATCAAGTGCACGAAGCTCGGCGCGTGACGATCCTCGAGATAAGAGCGGAAAGGGGGTGGAAAAATAGTCGCAGAATCCACGACAATGATAAATATTACCGGTACGCTGAAACGGTGTCGCATCGATCATTCGGGATTAGCTCCGTGTTCATTTATCATTTTTATAGCCATTTAACGTTTCGACTGTTTACACACCGCTTCGGAAACGGGCAAATGGACCATCGATAATTCATTTTTCTTCACGACTGAACTACACACGCGACGTGGACCGTCGAGAGAACTCCTAAGAACGAAGTCTCGTTTTCTCTTCACATCATTTTTCTCCTCCTCTTCACTTCTTTCCCGAGATCAACACCCCTTGCTTACTTCCTCTCCTCGAGTCATTACCTCACACTAGTTTACTGGCCACGAATCAAACGAATATTTGTCATTGTTCACTCTCGTTCCCCCCAAACCGTTTTTACACTCCAGTCCTACTACGAAGCTCATTTATCATGTTCGATTCGTCGAGTCACGCGCACACAGAAACGGTAACGCGAATGCGTGTAACATGCGTGCTCATCTCATCTCGAAATACTCGAAAACGTCGAGTGTATCGCGTCGTGGCGCGACGGCCAGGTGGAGCGGAACTAAAGCGTCGCGCGAGCGGAGGCCGAAGCGTCGCGACGCCACGCACAACACACGCCCGCGCCCGCTCTGTTAGTTGGATTTTTCCTACCGGTTTATTTATAAGCGCATTAATATTTCCCGTTTCGTGCCGCTGAACGGCGTTCCCGAACCGATAAGAACACGTGCCCGGCGGACGAGAGCCAGGATCCTCCCGCTATCTTCGGTGGCTGCAGCTCCTCGAAACGTTAAATATTCTAATTATTTTAGTAAATCGATCATTTCGTTCTTCATTGGTCAATCACTCTCGTATTTTTTTATTCCATTCCTTTTCTTCTCGAATCGTTGCCCTCCCTCGTTCTTCATTCCACCTGCAAACTTCTTCTCATTGAATCAATGTTCTTCGACCGTCAACGACCTCGCACGATTGCACTTCGTTCGTCTTCATCGTTCGGCCTCCCAGCTTCGTCTTCTGTACTTTAATTTCGTTACGGCAATTACAGTCCCGCGAATATTCTTTCCCGGCGACTCGATTCGTTCCTTTCAGGCTGCTCTGTCCGTTTGAAACCACACCATTCTAATAGAATCCATAATTTCATCGATCTTCGACTCGATTGAAATTGTAGTCTCGCTATTTCTTCCCACCCCACCGTCTTTCGTCATAGCTGACCAGGGTCTGCGCGTTTTCTTCGACGACCGAGCCGGTACCTGACCCCCCCCCCTGCCCCTACCCTCCCGCCATTTCGAGAGACGAAACGAGATAGGCGAAAAGAGAGAGAGTCAGAGAGAGAGAGAGAGAGAGTTTAGAGTACCTCGACGCGGCACTGGCACGGCCGAGCTTTCAGAACGCGGAAAGCAACGCTTGAAATTCGCCCGTTTGCGTTCCGCTGTTCCCGTCTCGAGCATCCTTCACCCGGAGCCGGGTAATTCGGTCGACCGATTCTACTCGCTACATCCTCGCCGCGTTTCTACGCTCGCGTTCCGCGTACCGCGATAACGAGACGCGTTACACGCGCGCTGCATCGATGAGAAATTGCAGACGTAGACCTCTGCCTCTCTCTCTCTCTCCGTTTGAAATCTGTACGAATTTCAAGAGAATATCTCGCGAATTCGTTTAGAATCCCAAGCAAAAGTCTGTTTAATTCAATTTTTTAGTTATCACCCGCTGAAGCTATTCCATCCGGAACTTCTCTCATTTTCTCTATGAGAGATGAAAGCTTTTCAGAACGATTTAATTCATTCGCGGAATGGCATAGGCAAGTACGTATTTTTAGCAGGCAAAAACAGCGAGGGAGAGGAGGTCGACGGTTGAATTATGTGAATTATACAGGATGTACCAGAAAAAGTGTTGAAGCCGAAGAGTGGTGATTTTGTAAGTGTTTCTGAACAACAATTTCCTTTGGCAAAATGTAAAGTGAGGCATGGTTTTTAAATTATTAACGAAAAACGCTGACCAATGAAGGCGCGTTTAGGGCCCGCGCTGTGCCACGGCCGAGAGTTACGATTCGAACCAACCTATCCGTGGCTGGACGCGGGCCCTACGCGTGTTCTCATTAGTCAGTGTTTTTCGTTAATAATTCAAAAACCATTTCTCACTTTACATTTTGCCAAAGGAAATTGCTGTTCAGAAACACCTCTAGTATTACCCCTTTTCGGCTGTAACACTTTTTCTGGGACACCCTGTATAATTCTCGCAATGGTGCCTCGTGTTTGTTTCCTGGACACGACAAATCCCGGTTCCGTGAAACTCTAGAACGAGCCTTGAACTTTACCGAACGACCAAACACGATCCTCGAACGTTGCTACACCGCCGTTTGTGTAACGAATTTAGTTCTCTGTTTAATCATCGCCCGGAACGCGTTACGCTCAAACACCTCGGCTCGGTTTTAGATCAATAAAACAACGCCACTTACTCCGGGTGAAAAAGAGAAATAAAATAAACTTGTCGATGTTTATGTCTCTGCTTGTAAGAAAATGAAACCGGTTGACGTATTCTTTAAATAATTGCAAGTAGACAGAGGGAGAATAATTCACCGGCGGACTGATTTAAGCTGTGCCCCCGCCAGGTTGCTGTTATATATTTTCGGTGGTTTATAATTTATGCGCGAGAACGATGTGAGATCGGAAATATTTTTAAAACCGCGGCTTATTACCGGTAGCCCTCTGTAAACCGAGGCTGTATAAGTTAAAATTAACACCTTGACAACGCGTATGACGCACGGACCCGGCCTGCTCCGTTCGTTGTAGGTACATGATACGATACCCAGTTGTCCGAGTTTAAATATCGATGAGAACCACGAAACCCAACCGATCATGTTTACTTTTAACAAAAAAAAGCACGACTCTATTGGCAATTTAAGGATTTATAGACTATGTACTTAATTTGCATGTAATCTTATGGTAATCACTTTTCCCGTAGGTAATAGCAGTACCTATAACTTTCATTTGAAACATTCTTCGATATTTTGCGAAAAAAAAAATTTTCAATTTTTCCGAGATTTTTCCAAGGGGTACCCCTTCAGATTTTGCGAAATTTTCGTTTTTTGCCAATAACTTCTAAACCGTTGGAGATATGGAAAAATTGCATAAGAGCTTTCTTGTAG
>NW_017173655.1:95674-102300 GCF_001652005.2 Ceratina calcarata | reverse complement strand
GTATAGCCAATACATCCTTAAAGGTCGAAGACTCGCCTCTCCGACGCCGCAATAATTGATTTTTTACTACAAGATGCAGCGTCATTATTACAAAAAAATGTCACACTAGTTTCGTGACGTAAATGAAAAGATTTAAACGATAGCTTCCATCAGATAAAAACGCTGTTTAGTAAAAAACGTTAATAGTAAATTCGACGTTACAGTTCGTTGACCAACAGCGTCTAATTTCAGCTGTTCTTCCGCGAAATTGACCGAGCCTCTTCTCTCTTTTGTTTCCCCGCGAACGTACACTTAGCCGCGTCAACCTTGATCTTCGAGTTACTTCCACCGATCTTTGATTACAACGTGCTGAACCCGTCCCGTTCCTCGATACAACAAAAATTCTAATGACGTCCGAACTTCCGCCCTTTCGAAGCGAGTAAAAGAATGTGAGGCAAAGTTTGCTTTGAGATACGCGACGCCGTTTCAAGTGTCGGTGTCGAGTCACGATATCGAGAATTCCTCAATTTCTGTATTTGAACAGCATTAGGGGAGCGCGTTATTATGAATAGATAAGAAACGGTTTAAGTGCGTGTCGCATTTTTTATTGTCCACCTAGGGAGTCACGGGATCAGCGGGGAATCTGTAGAAAAAAAGGATTGAGAAACGCTGGGTCAGAGCACTGGACGGGATTTTATCGTCACACGATCTCGCGGAGCCGTGATCTCGACCGAGAGAAGTGGAAGGTGCATTCTGCTCCCTTGGCAGCGACGCGACTACTCCGCGTTCCCTCATCGTGTCTTCGCAAGAAGCGAAAGCGATGGCTTTGACGAGCTCTGAAACGCGTCCAAAAGATGCGTAAATCTTACGAACGATACAAGGATTTAAACAAAGAGACGAAGTGCCTTGTAACTGAGAGAGGCATTTTAGAAAATCAGGAAGTGTTTCACCTTTCACTGGAATGTTGCACCGATAATTTAGAATTTTACGTAATCAGCTATCTCTGCGTTAATTGCATACCACGTTTTATAATTTCTAATCTTCGTTGCAGAACCATTGAACCCGTTGATCTCTGAGCCGACCAGACGTCGTTAGGAGAGAGGCTGACGGTCTTCGTCGAGGTAAATTACCCTTAAGACGCGTTGAAAAAGCATAAATCGCTATGGCCGTGGAAGGAAGGGTCCGCGGCGGTCGCAGCCGCAAGGACGAGAATAAGAAACCCGCGAAAAGGGGAACAGGAAGCTCTGTGTCGGTCTCGGAACGCAATAAAAAGGAGAGTGAAAGAAAATAAAAGTACGAGAGCAAAAGTTACACGTACACACGTAAGCGTCTAAGTAGGTACGTACGTGTGCGAGCGGGAAAAAGCCGTGGAGGGTTCGCTCGGTTATTTATAGGATTACAATAACGTGACTTGATAGAACGCCAGGGGACACAGCGCTACCTGCGCCGCGTGAATAATTGCGTGTGTATGCGCCACGTAGCGCACACGACCTGATGACTATGCAAGGAACGGAAGATCTGCGATTCGACGTTTCTCCCATTCTGACTCGAGCATCGATTCTTAAAAGTCTGTGCTACGAACGACAGAGGATCGACCAAGATCATAAATTAATATTATTTCTAATGATCAAACCTGAAATGAATACTTGAAATTTCACGATACAAGCGGCACGTGGAGTATAGAAATTATTTGAAGCCTCCTACCTTTTTGCTAGATTTGAAGACGTTGCACTTGAAAGTGTTGCTACTGCCATCGCGAGCGATGTAGCTGAAGATCTTCAAGTCGTGGCTGTCGTGGGAGACGTAGAATATCCTGCAACATCGAAAAGTTTCCCCTAAACCTTCACGCAATCTCTTTAGAATTAAAGAATTAGAATTAGAATTAATTCACGAGATTATTTTGAATTAGATGATTTTTAATTAGAATTAATTCACGAGAAACGAGACACGTTAGAGTCGACAACGTGCAACAATTAAACACTAATACGCGAAGAATGTGAAGGATAGCGGTTCGAGGTTTAACATCGTTAATTCATCGATCGTTGCGATGCCGTAGCGCGTTTGTCACAATCCCAATTCCCTTTATGATCAACGCGCGCGCGCGCTCGCGTTCAGCATCCACTGAAAAAGGAATGCTTGAACGTGAACGCGAACGAAACCGTCTCAGAATTAAAATTTTATACGACGACGACGACGACGACGACGACGACGACGACGAGCCATTTGTGGAACGATCGCACGGAACTAAATGATGATTGTTGCAATTAGAGAATCTTCAACTAGAAGCGAAACTCGTTCCTCCCGAGGGAGGATCCTCCTTCCAGTGCGAGTCGGCTTACCTGTATATCGGATGGTGCATCAGGTATATCTTATTCTCGTCCATCCACTGTTGCTGCTTCTTCTGCGAAAACACAGGACAAGTAACGACTCATTAATCCCGCGATCCGTAGGACGATCTCGGGCCAGGGAACGACGGCTAAGTACGTGGCTAATGTAACGTGACGCCCGGGGAAGAAACGGGTCGAAAGTAATTCACCGCAAAGAATCGTCATCTCGATTTCCTATTCTCAATTTCGTTTCTATCATTTCTCTTACGTAGAACACGCAAGCTTCTATTTTCGAGACCGTCGCTGCTTTCGTCGAGTGATAATGAGGAATACGTACATATGTACGTATGTATCTACTATGTACGGTGTAACGGAGCCAAAAAGCTCGACGCGATAAATCAAGCCAGACTGGTCCGAGTAATTGATTCGTTAACATTGAAATACTGCGCTACGATCGCCATCCTTTTAACAGCGACATTTAATAAATACGAGGAATTCCGAGATATGAGAATATTTTCGTTTATTCGTCGGTGAAGGTAAACTGAAATTTCTGTTCTCGAAACAATTGATCACGCGTTCAGAGCTGTTAGAATCGATGTCCGTTCTCCGGGGCTGGTACAATTAAAACAGAAACAGATTCGAAGGTACTCGTGACAAATTGAGCGTGGAACGTGACGCAGGGACGGAGGGGAGGAAAAGCGGCCGAGTAAGAGGAGTAAACGTCGGTGATAATTATCGCGAACACGCGAGGGGGCAAACGAGCACCAGTGCACAGCTTGCGTCGCGTACCTTCTTTTTCCGAAGAGTGACTTTGAGCCCGTCCACTGATACCTCCAGCGTCACTTTCTTCTTTTTGATCCCTTTGGCCTTGAACTCGTACTGGGGACAGAACAAGACTGAAATGAACGACCGCTGCGCCGGGAGCAATCCTGTATACACGGTTAATTATGCTTCTTCACGACCGAACGACGACGATTCTGTTCGTTGCGATTGCAGATGTTTAAAAATTAGTTCCTCGCTGGAGAAACGCAAATGTCATTGATTTCTGATAAAGCGAGACGCCGTCCGACGGACTTTGCTATATACAGTTAATTAGAGATTATGCGAACTCACGCGGATTCTTCGCATCGCCGCCACGATCTCCACTCGGCTGGTCGGTCGAGGAACCTCCATAGAACCGATGAACTGCGAACAAAGGCCTGAGATGAAAAGTCAAACATAAATCAATGATATTCTATCCGATGTGAGAATTCTTTGAAATTCAATGGGAATAGAGCTTCTCATTTACTTCCCGTCGGTCTAATACGATTTTATACAATGTATAATGCATGTATTCCGTGAAACTCAATTCACAGTTTCATTTATATTTATGTTTTCTTATTTATCCTGGGTTTCTCTTTGACGCAGTTTTAGGCTCACGCCTCTGGTTTTTTAATAACAGCTAAAAGTCATCGGGTGTTCTGTCGTTCGTCTATGACGGTCTGCAATTTGCTTCGATAAATCACCGAGGCATTGCGGGCTATCTCTGCTTTTGATCTCTAGCCGCCAACCTCTGACTGGTCAGCCAAACAGTTCGGAAACAGTGGCGAGAGTCAGATGTTCACGATCGATCACGTAGCCCGTGTTTCAATCACGATTCCGATTAAAATAGAACCGCCAGCCCGCAACAGATTTAATCGAAATCGTGATATATCAGTGAATACGGGGATATCGCGGGATGTCGGCCAGCCTCCGTGGTAGAATTCTCTCATCGAAACGATGACCCGAGGGTCACGTGTTTAGCCGGGTCGACCGACCGCCCGCACACGTGGTCACCCTCCCACGCAGTAGGTGCGAGAGACGATCGCGTTTCTCGAATTATTCGCGATATCGATCGCGGCTACGATGCGGCCGACGTATGTAGGTGCCCTGGACGGTGTTCTAAATATTTCAATAGCCGAGAAGAAGCACCTTGCGTACGTGTCACAGCGGTCTTTCCATTCTCTGCACGAAGAAAGTATAGCACGAAACACAAATAAGCAACAAGCAGTTGAGGATTGAGAATTGAAAATTGAAAACTGAGAAACGACTATGAATTCCAGCCTAAATCGCCGAGTTATGGAATTTTGAGAATATTAAGAATTTTGTAAATTTGCATTTTCAACCCCTCAGTGGGAGATCTGAGCAAAACCGTGAAACTGATTCATAAATATTCGTATGGATTGCATTTATAAACGAGAACTAAAGTTGAAAAATACGTAAAAATGCTTCATCTCGATAGGGCGTGAATTTAAAAAAATTCCCAGATTGAATTTGCATTTTCAACCCTTTAATGGAAGATCAGAGCAAAACCGTGAAACTGATTCATTGTATGGATTACATTTGTAGACGAGAACCAATGTTGAAAAAAACGTAGAAATGTTTAATAGGGTGGAAATTTGAAAAATTCACAGATTGATTTTTAATAAATTGATGAAGAAACGATTGGAAAGAGAGATCGTGTAAATATTTAATTTGTTAAAATCGTGTTATCACTATTTCAATAATTGTCTAAAGCTAATTGGAACTTGTTTACACGGTGAAGACGAAATCCGGTTTGTACAGAGACTCGTGTGTGTACGTAGAATCGAAGCGTGACCAAGACATACGCGAAAGAAAAGCAAAACTCCTGCCAAGAGGATCATCCGCGGCTAAAATTATTGTGACTTTACTAGGGCGAAAAATTTCCCTCGAAAGCAAGAAGTAGAGCGCGCCGGGATGTATTTTGATACTCTCGATTTTAGACCGTCGTACAGTTTCCCAGTTCTACGTCCTCGACGTTCCACGTTCATCGACGCCCAATAAATCGCCAATCGCAGTTGTCGTTTCTCCGTCGTTTTTAATCGGTTCAAAAATAGATCCAAACGTCTGGGAGGAATGCAGTTTTTTCGATCTGACTGGAGAACGCGAATAGAGCCACGCGACTTACTTATGCCGTCTTCCATTCCCGTCGCAAAGTGACCGCTTTTACGAGCTTGCGGTCGCGAAAGCTTTACCCTTTCCAAGAAACGATCGCACACACGGCTGAAATAAACACGTGCACAATGACGTCACCGTTCTCTCTTTCTCTCCCTCGGCTCCTATCGTCGGCCAAAAATATCCAATCCCTGTCGCGTTATTGTCGCGATTCGTTGCATTCGCCGTCCAGCCATCGATGTAACTATCCACCCTTCTGCATCGTAGTTAGGCTCGATTCATCAACGTCGAGCAAAGAACGAGTGAATGAATATTGATTTTTAAAGAGGATTGCGTGATTCGTAGTAGATGCGGATAAAAAAAAGTATATCCTATAATTTAATCATCGTTGAAACTGACTTAAAAATAAATTCACGTCGGATCACTATAAACATTTTACGCTCCTGGATATATTAAAGAAATTATTTGGAAGATTTTTCGATTATTTGAAAATCGGGTAAATTTTCAATAAACAAATCGGCAACGAGACGGAATGATACACTTTTTAGATTCTCGGAAACACTCGCGGTTTTACGCGGCGGCGAACGGCACGAATCGTGCAGTAAATTGCAGCTCGTCAAGTATTTCGGGAAAACAGGATCCTCGTAAATGACTTTGTGGTGCAATTGGAAAGCGCCGAAGAATACAATTCGTAACGCCCAATCGTTAACGAAGAACGGTAAAAAATGTTCTCTTGAAACATGGACGATCAGAGTTTTTTCTATTATTTAATGTTGGTGAATTGTTCCTGTCGTTCGAAGCGAACTTTTCGAGACGAGACTTTTACAGCCGTAACAACCGTTAGACGGAACGCAGCTTCCTCGAAAAATTACGTTTCATCGATAAAGGCGAAGTTGGTCGCTATCTGCGAATCGCCTTTTTCCCGGAAGTCTCTTAAAACGGAGATATTACCAGACCGTGACTGGACCACTCTTTGTTCTCATCTGAGATCGCCAAGTTTTCTGATGTGAATAATAGATCCGTACACGTTCCCCTCATTGTTTTCCCTATCCACGAGTTTTCATTATCTATCAATATTAATCAAAGAACTCCAATCTTTGATACAGTGAATTAAACAAGAAGGCTAAGTACAATTCATGTGAAATCCTATGAGAAAGATTTGTAGATTGACTCATAAACCTCATTGACCTTACGCCACAAGTTTAATACTAAATCTACCAAGGAGGATAAAAATGACTTGTTTGGCAATTTTTACAATCATTCTTCATTTTCAGTACATTTTGTTTTCTAAAATATGTAAATAACTAATTCTGTAAAACAGTTTTCCTTTTTTTTTTTGTCTTTTTGATGTAAAATTTTATGCAGTATTCCTCCATGAGATGAGTC
>NW_017173655.1:73159-92501 GCF_001652005.2 Ceratina calcarata | reverse complement strand
TAAAAACAGCTGTCTTTTCTTATGACTTATTAATTTGAAAAACAAGTCATTTTTACCTCACCAGAAGTAGGTATACGTCAATCGCTAGTAATTCTAGTATTAATACGCTTAAGAATTAAAAGAAAAGAACGACTGTTTTTACATGTGCCGGCCTCATATTTATGTATACCGTTTATTGCTATTTTTATTAGACGCGCGCTTAAAAACTTTTTTGCCAGGGGGTAAAATCGGACGCCGTTTAGTGGAATTGATCTAACTTTATAAGATCTGATGTGAGTACGGTATAACAGCAAGCATGATTTCTTGTAGACTAATTACATTTTTCTATACTAAATCTTCCTGAGATCGAGAGACTTTCGAATTTTTTCCAGTCGATTAGCAAATGATTCAGTGGGAAATGAGCTTGGACAGGAAAGGGAAACGTTCGAACGGTAATTACCTTGGCGTGGAAGACGATTCCACGGTGGAACGCCTCCTCGCTGTGCAACGGTATCCTCGTGTCGTACTCGTCATTATGCACGAGATTGTATTGCTTCTTAGAGGGCATGCTTGGCCCAGCTTCATCCGATTATGCTCGTCCAGTCTCGCTGAAACAAGACCATTCAACATTATCGTTACTGTTTCGCCGCTCGTAAAACTGTCAGAGAAAATAAACCTGCCACGATCCCATCCTCATTCATTTCATTTTCCTCTGTTTAACAGATAAAATTAAGATAGTCAAGAATTGTTGCCGAACTCGCTCCCCCGCGTCGTTTTATGTTCTAACTACTGCCGGAGGGATTGTAAAAAAAATATATACCGTTTAACAAATTAAACAAACATCCGGCTAACGATTAATTTTGTCATGGAGAACGAAAACAGACGAGAACCCGACTCGAATACCGGTCGGTCGAGTTAGCACGTAATTTCGTTGTTTCTTTTATCTCGATGAAATTGCACAGCGATTTATCGCCGAGGCTCGCGGATCTCCAAAGGAAGCCGCAGCTGTTTCATCGTGATCTACCGAGGCAGAAGGGAAGGAACGCGTTTCCAGTCACCGTGTCGCACAGATCTCTACCCCGAGACCCCGCGTCAAGGTAGACGCAATCGCCGCGTCGTCATCCGACGGAAAATCGATAAGAGAGAGAGAGATACCTCCGTGTGTCGGCTCATCGCTGTAATCTCGGAGACGTTCGATTAGACCAAACGAAATTGTCGGATGAACCAGTCAAAAAGTGACCCAGTAAACATATGGGTCGCTCTCGTTTCCTTTGTACCGACAAATTGAATTTAAAGGACGCGTTCAATTTTACGGTCGGCTCGGCGTGAATTTATCTCGTGGCAACGTCTTCTTTATCGTGAGAAACGTTGAATAGGTTCGTTTTGGACGAAAAGGGGGAGCAGGTGGGTGGTCCCATTTGTACAAAAGCCATGCAGCCGCGGTCGAACCACTCGCCTATTCCTTCTTCCAACTCGTCGAGCCACTAGCTTCTCTTTCTCTCTCTGAAAATAGGTACGGGTCCCTATTTAAGGCCTGGTAAGTTCAAGAGAGAGGCGGTACAAGAGGAGAGCGGGTACCCACGTGCTGCAACCGGTACCGCGTTCAAGGTCAACCGTGAACCACGGCTCTGACGCACGCCAGGGGCTGGCGACGTTTCCCGATCTGCACCGGCCGAACAAAAAGGCCCCCCGTCCGAGATAGCATCGAGGCCGAGAATAAGCGCCGATTTCCTGTGCGACGCGTTCGATCCTCCCTTCGTCTCGGATCGGCCGACTCATTCATGGCGACGATTGCCAGCTGGCTGCTTCTTTATCAAACTCCCACGCAAAAGTTGAACGCGTTCGCTGTTATAATTTTCCTTTCTTAAAGGCCTGAAACGTCTCGCCGCTCGTGAGCGACACGACTCGGCATACAATGTAGAACACGAATTAAATCATGATCGAACGCCCCTAACTCATATGTACGTTTAATCCGGACGTGAATGAGAAATTAAATAACATCCCGTTCAACGTTTAACAATAGGCTGATTCTACGTCAGAAAATGCACGTGATTAATCTTTGGTATCCTGGCCTTTTGAAAAAGAAAAATTACGGGGTCTTAAGGACACGAGGAGATGTTCTTTTGTCAGAGTCGTTCAGTTGCCCGGGCCGGAACCTAGCCGGAACATCTGCCGCAACCATTTTTTGCCGCTACAATCTTGATTAAGGTCTGCTTTTATTCCACCGCTACAAAAACGCGAGAATCAATCTCGAAGCAACATGGGAAACGCACGCCTCGGGGCGTCCTTTAATATAATGAATAATAAACCAAAGAATAACAATTATGCAATAGAGTAATCTATGAAAAGTATATGTATGGATCTTTTATATACTTTGAAGCAAGAAACAAATATAAATATAATATTAACTTAAATTTTCCATCAGATTTTAAAATTATTTTCCGTATTATTGCTATATTAATTATTTATAACTTTATTATTTTTCTATTGTGTTCCTTTAGAAAGTAATAAATTTATGTAAAAATTCTTCTACTAATATTATTTTTATTTGAACTGATATTTAAATATGCAGTTGTTTATTAAAATTTAAACATCTGGATGAACATATGCTTAAACAAATAAAAATATCAATAGTGAAATATAAAAAATTATAACGCCTTTATTACTGCCTAATTTAAATGTGGCCTCTAGTGGTAGAAAGATTTTCCACTGCTGCAGAAAAGGGAAACTAACAGAAGCGAGAGCTGGCTCAGTTTCATTGTTACTAGCTGTATATTATCATAATTATTATTGTTGACTGCTGTTCTTTGCCAAATTCTAAATATTCAACGCAATAAAACTAGTACCGTCAAAATGACTTATTTAAGTTTAGTGCGATTAAAAAAAACACTTGAGAACCTACTATTTAAAATTAGTTACATTACAACAGATTGTTTGAATTACTTTTGAATGACAGTGTACCTTCCGTCCATTTCACTGAAATTACGCCGTATCCGTCAAGACAAAAAGAATAGAATATAAACTTATGGAAATTGCAGTCGCGGGGTTGCGAGTAGAAACCGTACGATCCTATTGCGTGAGACTCGAGACATGAAACGTCGAGGGGAGAAACGAGTCTGCAGGGTGAAACAAAAAGAGAGCAGCAGCAGCAGCAGCAGCAGCAGCAGCGTCAGTCGGCTCGCGATGATTTTATCACGGCAGTAATTCCATTAAGCATTAGCCTCTGTCTACTCGAAAACGGAATTACACTCGATTCCATTCCCTTCAGGCCAATTACGTTTCGCCGGGGCACGTGCAACGCCCGTTAGCGTTCGAATTGAAGCCAGGTGAAACAGAACGAAGGTACGATAATGGAAAAATGTACTTACACCGTACACACCGAGTACAATAACTGCATTGATCTGTTGGCGACAATCTAACGTTAATCACGTACTATAAAGAGAATATAGCATTGGTCGTATTGATTAAGTTTCGTGATTCACGTATGGAATGATTCATTTTACGTAGAGAGTAAATGGACACTTCTGGTGATGGATTGGTAGATACTGAGTGGAGACTAAAAATGTTAAACTGGTTCGTTGAATAATCAAAGAGATAGAAGAGAATTGATATTAAAATATCTTGTACTTTCTAAATAATGTATGTAATACCTGCTCTAGATTCTGGTATTCCATGAAAGGTATTAAAGATTTTGTCGTTCGGTTTAAGCTATAAAAGAATGCCGCCAAAATAGGAAACAGTTTTATTACGTCCGTTTTTAACGGGTCGCAGGATATTACGAGGCGAGGAGAACCGTAACAATTCTCGACGCTATCTTCGAATAGAAAGTCATATTTCTTAGAAAATTAAGTGACTAACTTCGTTTCCCATGGGAAACCGAACAAACTTCGACGCGTAGATAATCTCGGAGTTTAGAGTTCAAATAAAAACTTCACCGTTCCTAATAAAAAAGTTTCCAGGTCCAGGAAACAAAAGAAAATGCGATTTACATTCAATGCCTATTATACCGCTACTTCGACAATTAATGTGTTCGTAAATAATTTGTGAAAGAAACTTCGTACAATTTATTTGAAGCAAAATATTTTACGAACATGTATAACTTCTTTATTTATACAATCGTCAGTTTAGATCTGCGCGCAGGCACAATTTTACTTCCAGATAGGATATTTTATACGCGCGACTGTTTATTTCTCTTGCCAGTATATCAATTTTGCAAGAAGAGGATAAGTTGGATAGGAGTTAAAAATCGTGAAAGAGTCGATTATTTAAAGGGACAGGCGTCCGCTGCGGAGTTCAAGTACCGCCGGAGGATGCGTCTTTTGTGCGCACCTGAATCAAGGTGGCGTTCACACGTGCGTGACCGAACAAAGAGGGACCTCTTCTTGTAACAGCTACCACCGTCCACCTATGGCGGCAATTGTATGGAACGGTAAAACGCACGTAGCATACTCATTTCGCGATCCGACCCTCTGATCTGTTTGTAATGCGACGTCCACCGTGAATAGAATTAAGGAAAGGCGGTTTAACGCGATCTTCCCGTATACGTAATCCGTCGCTCTGTTCACCAACGCACGAACGGCGTTTCAGAGCGTTCGTACGAGAGGTCATGTGAAACGATAGACGTTTTCTATGCTAAATTTTATTAGCTAATTAAATCGTATAAATAGCGAAGAATAAACGTCGATGTTTAATTATATAATGTAGGGCAGCGAATGAATTATTCACAAAATTAACAAATACAGAATTATAAATATATATATAGTTGAATCGGTGAATGTTCGCTGTTTATAAATAATGTTGAACTTAAAAGAGGCTGTGGGGAATCGGAGTCAGAGTGAAGGACCTCGTTTAGCCACCCCACGTGCTAGCATCGAACGCGTTTTACGGCCTGTGAGCATTTATCCCGCTACTTTAGCACGAGTCGTTAATTTCGATGCGAAAAACCGTGATTTACAACGTAGCACCTTGATAATGCACTTTTTATCTACCGAGAGGAAAATGTAAACTAAAAACGCTGGCTTAGAACACACACACACGTATGTATTTCAAAGATAAAACGAAATTAAAGGCGCCAGGCATCGTTTAAAGAAGCTGTGCAGATGGATAATCGCTAAAAGTATTGAGAATTATTCCTGGTAAAAATAATAATTCCTAATCGAATCTGAAATTAAATGAAAATATCGGATCGTGGCAGTTTACATGGAAATCGTACGAAAAGTGGTACCAATTTAATCGGATGTAAGCAGAGAACGAATGAAGACTTGGAAATGTTTAAAATACTTTTATCGAAACGGTTTTTGGTTGTCTTACCTGTTAGCCGATTGGACGATCGGGGTCGGGAAGTCCTCATTAACCGGTTCGATTCGCGATCACGGCAAGAACGACCGGGAGAGGTTCCTTGCCCGAAAATCGGCTCCGTTTGTGAATGCAGCTTAACGGCGGAAGGCAGGCCAGTCAGCCAGGAGAAATATGCACACATTCAGGTCCCGTCGTTCGTGAAGGACCAACACCGACACCCCATGGCGCGCGCGAGATCGTACAAAACGCACTACCACACGGAGACGGATCGACGACCTCTCTCTCTCTCCTTTTAGTAACAGATGACGGAATACTGACTTGGTCAATGTAACCCACGAGACGTCCCACGGGAACACCTTTACGCGAGATCTCACTCGATGCAACGCGACCACCACTTGATCACGATGCGTATATACGTGCCACCGGCTCCATTGGCCTCTCCTCTTTTCTTCTTCTTCTTCTTCTTCTTATTCTTGGCTCGTTTTCGTTTTTCTTTCCCTTCGCCTCGGCTCGTTCTTTTCACGGCGAGCGCCGAGAGAGTCTCTTTGGTACGCGAACCGAGGTGACCGCGTGCTAACTCTAACTATTCGGAGAAAGGGAACGACAAAGCAGAATTACACACGCTCTCGCGACGCGAAAATGCGAACACGCGCGAGATGCCGAAGTAGGGATGCGGACACGATCATTCGAATCGCATCCCACTGTGCCCTCGTATTTCGCTAACGTCGAATTACACGCGATACACGACACTCGAGTACGTACCTATTACTTCACACGAATTCCACGATCCTCGACGGTTTTCGCGCGACGTCTCACATTCCTCCTTCTGACCGTTCCGTTGTTCTCGCGTTTCGAACAAGCACCATGCACGCCGTGCACAATCGCGGTACGTACAGCCCTCCGGGGACCGTGCAAATCACCCCCACCGTTGACGCAACCGGCGTCGCACTGAAAACCGGCTGGCTCGAATGTTGCTCCCAAGCACGAAGCGGGAATGCGACTCGACTTCATCATCATCTGTAGGAAAAACGGTGAACCACCTCACCAGGGACGTCGATACGAGTGGAGTAACAATGATCGATAGAAATTTAAAAATAAAATTAATATTGACAGAAATATAGTGAAACAATGGAAATAGTAGGATGCATATAGAATCGAAGAATGTATGATAATTCAATTTTTAATCGAAATTACGCGGAATTGATTTAATCGTACGAACGGCAATCTATGTTAGAGGTAGTCCCAGTTTTCTTGATATAAATGCCGTGTACTGGACGAAAGCGCGTTATTCGACGGCTAGTAGTCGAAGAGACGGTGAACGCAGCGTTGGTGAAAATGAGTACCGTTACATGCGTCGCACCCATCAATATTGCCGTTATAAAATATTGTACGTATTATTATATCATTAGTATTAATTATAACAAAAAGAACGTAATTATTACAATGATTAATTACAAATGCAATCACGGAATCAGTTCTGTTCATTCACTCTTATCAATACGTCAAGAGATTAAATAAATTATAAATTAAATCTGTAATCTATTTATGTATGCATGTCCGATTCTTTTTAATTATTGATCTTTCAATATAATATTTCCAGCGCTAGAAATGCATTATAATAAATTCTATTTCCTTTCAAAAACCTTGTCTCTATTTCTGTACAAACTACTTTGCATTGAAAACAAAATAATTTAAAAGTATAACGCGTGACCTCTTTCCAGAAATTTGAATTTAAATAGTTTTATTTAAATGCTGCTATTTCTTTTTTCACAGGGGGTAAACGAGATGAGACTTTAATCTTGCCTGTGAACGATTCTATTAGTATTACTATAGATACAGATCATGTAAGGATACAATCGTAGTTAATTTTAAATAAAATACAGTTGAATTCCTACTTTTATTTGTTTCTTAGCTCTGTGCGAAGACCACAGTAATGGCCAGTCCGAATTTCAAAAAAGATCGCATTTGGCTTAATGGACGGTAAGTATTAGAATAAACAAATAAAAAATATTTTAAAATAATGTGATCATTTTCCAGGGAAGAGGACATCAGGAATTCTAGATTGCAGAATTGTTTAAGAGAAAGTATGTCGCAGCGCATTGCGTAATGCAGAAAAGCCTCGATACATTTTAAAAACTACGAATGTTTCAGTTAGAAAAAGGGCAGGAGATTCCAGTCGCATAGGTGAATGGAAAATCCACATTTGTTCCGAAAACAATTTTCCTACCGCAGCTGGCCTAGCTTCCAGTGCGGCCGGTTACGCTTGTTTAGTAGCAGCCCTTGCCAAGCTATTTAACGTACAGGTATTATAAAAGAAACACTGGACTACGAATTTTCGAACAGAATTAAACTTATTACTCTCTGAACTAATTCAGGGTGATATTACCTCGATGGCTCGCATGGGTTCTGGGTCAGCGTGCCGAAGTATTATGGGAGGTTTTGTAAAATGGTTTATGGGTTCCGAAGCGAATGGAACGGATAGTATAGCGAAACAAATAGCACCTGCTACTCACTGGCCCGAAATGCGAGCTTTAATACTAGTCGTAAGAATTGTTTTTAATTTATCACTGTCCTCTCTATAAGGTACGATCGTAACTTGATACTTGGCAATAGGTAAACGATGTAAAGAAAAAGGTATCGAGCGCGATTGGCATGAAGAGGACGATGAACACATCTGATCTACATTTGTACAGGGTGAAACATATCATCCCTGATATGGTGAAGAAAATGCAACAAGCGATCATTGACAAGGATTTCGAAACGTTTGCCAAAATCACGATGAAGGACTCTAATCAAATGCATGCGATATGCTTAGACACGTATCCACCGATTATGTACATGAACGATGTGTCACATGCCATCATCGAACTCATCCATGCCTATAACGAAGCCGTTAACGAAGTGAAAGTAATTAGAGATTACGCTTTGCAGTTCAATCTCTGTGTATCAGTAATTTGATAAATGTTTTATTCATTCTAGGTCGCATATACTTTTGATGCAGGACCTAATGCTACCTTATATCTCCTGGAAGAAACTGTGGCAGATGTTTTAGGATTATTACATCATTTCTTTCCACCCTTAGAAACTGATCTTACAAAGTACCACATGGGATTGGCTGTCGAAGGAATTAAATATACTAATGTAAATATGTATTTTTATGTTTGTATAAGAATCATCTATCATTTACTGTGTATGCTCACAAATTTTACGATTGTTCTAGGAATTATTTGATAATATTAACGTGTCGAAACATCCTAATGGGTGTTTGAAATACATTATTCATACCAAGATTGGAGATGGACCTAAATATTTGGAAGATCCCAAGGATCATCTACTTAACGATCAAGGGCTGCCTATTAATCAAGCTTAAATAAATTAAATTATGTCTTTATTATTTGTAAAGAGAATGGTTGTTGTACGATGGAAAATAAATTATTTTTTATGTTATGAATTTGCATTCGTATTGCTTGTCATTCGTATGTATATTGATTCGTTGTAACAAAACTACCTTCCCTTACAGGCAAATATAAAATTGTAAAATGTTATAGAAACCTCCACTCTCCATTTTTAGTATCGCTACTTTCGAAATTAAGAATTTTCATGAATCTATGCAAACACGTGCTGCATTTATAACGATGCATAGGTTACGTGAACCGTGATTAGTGAAATTTCAGTAGCGCTCAACTATTATACACTGTCATAGATCCTGTTCATAGAAAAAATTAAACTCGCAGTTTATAATACTTTGTTACATAAATTACATAATTCCCAGTGAAGAATCATAAGATATATCAGACCGAATCATGTGTAAAACGAAGCTCATCACACAGGTTTTGGATGCTGTCATCAACAGACCAAATTTCGGGCAATGTATGAAAAAAGTAAAGTATCTCACGTTTCGCTTCATTTTCTTTATATATAAATATTACTGTAGTTCATAAAAAACGAGTAATATACGTTACGAATTACCACATAACCAATCGAATGATTGCAATTACTTTCATTGAAATAAGTCTGACATTTTTTTCGAACAGATAAAAATTGTGTCAGCTGGAAATGGGAATTGTAAAGCGGAATTCGTTGTTTCCGATGAACATTTAAATGTAGGTGGTATTATGCACGGGGGCTTTACGAGTACTGTTATCGATTGCATTTCTACGTACGCTGTGATGACTACAGGGAACAACGTACCGGGAGTTTCAGTAGATTTAAATGTCACGTGAGTATAACCTTCTTGTCTACATCATAGATAGTAGCTAATTACAGTTTGAATATTACTAATAATTAACTTACAGATTCATGAAACCTGGCCTTCCTGGCGACTTGGTGACAGTCGACGCTAGAACCATACGTACTGGGAAAACCTTGGCTTTCCTCGCAGTAGATGTCACAAAAAACAATGGGGAAGACATAATTGCTCATGGGAGGCATACCAAATTCGTTGGAACAAAGTAGTGCATACATTGTTATATATTGCGAATGCTTAGTATGTGTGGAACACTTTAGATAGTACAATAATGCAATATATTATAAAACCGGAATATGCTATAGTACTATTGTTTTTTTAAATGTATATAACATATGTATACAGAGTTTGAATTTGAGTAAATACAATTTTTTGTGAACACTTGTATATTAATTATTCCTTACGTATTGCTCTATTTTCGATTACTTTTAAATCTAGTTTCGTTTGATATACATCTCCAAAGATTTGTGTATCGTAAATACACAGACTGCAGACTTCATGCGCGTTTATAAGAAAATTGTAGCTGATTAAAATATACAGAACGCATTCAATAGCAAAAAACGTACAGTTTATCGAGACCGAAATCCATATTATTATTTCTAAAGAATATAAGAAATTCTTATCGTGATTTTCATATTGGCATTGAAAATATTTTAATTTGCACACAAATCTGCAGTCTACCAATATAATGTTCCCGTCGATTATATAAAATGAACACATGGCACAGAATCATTAAAATTACGATTGTTAATTGAACATAGCAGTGATTCGCATGCATTTACGGTTTCTTCTTTGCTTAAAAACATGTGATAAACGCAAAACTTTATTAACGAAGTTATCTAATAACGCTAACACCTAACAAATACGATATGAGAGAATAACGAGCGAAGTGATATGTGGATCCTTGGGTTGCTCACAAAGAAGAGAGTTACAGCGTAGAGGAAACGATTAGAAAAAGGAAACTACGATCGTTGATCGTTCAGACATATTGAATACGAGACGCCTTCTGTAATCTACTGTGTAACCTAACAAAGCAATTTTTATATATAGTTTTTCCTAGCCGAAGATAAAAAGTCGCAACAGGAGAATAAGCTCTATCATTGCTTCTATAAATATCATTTAAGCTCTTTTTAGTACCATTATTATCAGACGTGAGACTAGAAATAATAGAAAACGCTTAAACGACGCGTCGCGCGTCGCGTCCAGCAGAAGACTGACGGGTCCGACGACGACAGTGACGACACTCCGACCAACTAACTAACGCGACAGCTTCTATGATCTGTGTATGTACAACGATAATCGTGCAGAGTCAATGTTTTCCGAATGAATAAAAATGAACACGCGTTGGAAGAATGGCACCTCTTTACTTCGACCTCTTCAGATCTTCTAAAAGCGACTTCAGTTGTTCCACTCTGCCGGACAAAGATTCGGCGAGATCTCTGACTCTCCTAGATTCTTGCTCCGTCTCTTCGATCGTTCGCTCTAAATACGCGATTCTCTCGCTCTGATTCTGCGTACTCAGATCTTTTAAGGGGGGATTATTGAGTGCCGGGGAGTACTTAGCGGCGCTACGTCTGAATCTAGAAATCGTGTTGCTCTGATCCTCGCATCCGTCGCAGCAATCGGACCAAACTCTTAAATCTATATACGGGAGCTCCTCGCAGCTGACAAATTTGTTATCGCCCTCCGGCAGGAGAAACACGTTCGGTTGAATTCTGTTAATGTTATCGCCATTGTCGCACAGAATCCTGGCTAAACTCGTTTGCTTTATTTGCGTCAGTTGTTCTGGTTTGAACACAGTCGGACTCTCGTACCAAAATCTGTCGCCGTTTCTGGTACGCTTGAACTGTTCCAGCAACAGGCATTTGAACAGCGGGCCGACTTTCGCGTTAGGCAATTGATCCTCTAGCACTCCGCCGACCCAAACGTCCACGTTCCCAGGATGACCATAAAGTTCCCTCAACTTTTGTCTGACTTTCGCGCTACGAATTTCACCAGCTAGATCCTCGAACGTCTCGACGTGGGACATGTTACAAAATCGGCGCCATTCCAAGTAACCCGGCAGAGCGTGATCTCTGCCACGCTGAATGTTCATCGCGGCCAAGTCCAAGGCGACCGCGTGAGCCGTGCGGAACAACTGTTCCGTTAATTCCGTGTTCAAATTCTGCTCTGGGAGTTTCAGTTTTGCCGCGGTCGCAAACATTCCTCGTATCAGAGGATCCACGCCGCCCTCTTCCACCAATCTCCAAGGTGCGAAAAAGGCGTCTCTCAGTTTGAGAGGACCTTGAGGTATCGATTCGAAGGACTCGTTTAGACGATCTAACCGCGGTTGGATCAACGTGTGTCCGAATCGGAGAGCGGCAGTGGCGAACACATTGGAAATACTGGCGTCTACGTTGGGGTCGTAGCCTCGATACGAGCCGAGAAGTTCTTCAGCGGTACCGTCGAACACGTGAGGTATCCAGTGTTGATAAGTGATGTGCTGCATCTCGGCACCGACGATCTTCCTCGACTCTTGGTACAACTTCTCCCCGTTCCAATGCGGATTCATTTCGCGCAGGCTGCGAGCTATGCGATTATGTTCTCGCAGCCATATCGTATGCATCGCTAGAAGACCGACCTGTTCGTTCGCCCTGATGTCTCCAGCTACGAAGCAATTAATGGAACTCTCCAGAGGATTCCTTCTGCAATCTACGAACTGGCCGGAAGCGTACGGGAGGAGAGGTTTATGACCAGGGATCGTTGGTCCCTCTCGTAGGAGGCCGTGATCGGTGGAGAAATCGCGCAGGTCTCTGGCCAAAGCGTCGTCGTACCCGTACACTTGAGATGCATCCAGGTAGCTGGTCAACTGGTTCAATTGCTCCCGGGGGGTGACGTTACCCCAAAGAACGCTGGTCGCACCGGAACCGCAAACCGCGCTGGTCCTGATGAAATCGATGCATCTTCTGTTCGTGACTCTAGGGTCACCAGGCGGTACGTCCATCGGGAAACAGGGCGCAGCGTTCTCACAGACCTTTTTACAATCTATTCCGTCCCAGGACTCGCTGGAGACCGCCGGGAGAGCGTGGTCCAGGTCGTGGTCGAGGAACTGACCCCATTGCATCACCATGTGCGTGATCCTCGAGTCGGAAGTTATGTTATGAGTAGCTATCAAAGTCGTGGAGATCAAACGTGCGGACGGTTTCGGGAATCCGTAGTAACGGCGTCCTCTCTCCCAGCCGACCGGGGACGAGAACCCGTTCTCGTAGATCGGGTGCAGATTCCTGCGGAAACCGGTGTAAGAGGAACCCCAGGTTGGATGACGCAGGTTGTTGCAGCTGCCGTCAACGCTACGGTATTTGTTGTGGTAGCACATGTTAGTGCAATTCCGTCGGTGCCTGTGCCCAGTGCACCCCGACAATCTCTCAATCTCTCTCACCTAGAATATATAAAATACGTCGTATGTTTCATATATTTTTTTTAATACATTTACGTTATGCTATGTGGGACTTAATTTTTTTTTTTCAGTAGTATATTATGAAGAATTAATGCTATGTTTGATATGAAAATGGATAATTGAGATGATAAAATATAGAAACCTGTTCGGCGCTCAGAATTTCTTCATATCGGAACTCGTCGGTGGCGTTCGCCTTCATACCGGCGTTCACCATCCGTCGTACATTGACGAGCGTCCTTTCGAAGATCTCAGCTGGTCTGGCGGCCGCGCGGCCCACCGCGTCCGGGAAACGTGCGAGCCTAAATGGATTCGCTCGCGCGGACCTGTCACCACTGAAGAGACTCATCAGGGTGTTATTTATGGCTCGATCGATCTCCTCCTTGGCATCTTTAAATGCTCTTATCACGAGAACGTCTGTGGCGCCCGGCTGGCGAACGCGAATCAACGCCTGGGCCGTTGCGCGACCATATTGGTTCACCGCAGAACATTCGTATCTAAAATTAATAACAGGATGCATCAATCAAAGAAATGCTTTCGATCTCACGTTATGTTCTTTGCAAATGGATTAATGTTTTAAAAATCTAATACAAAGATTTACCTTCCAGTGTCTGCGGTTGTGACGTTGTAAAGGTACAAGCTTCCTCCTCTGGAGATTCGAACTCTGTTCCCTTCCACGGCAGTCCCGTCCTTCTTCCACTGTATCACAGGTTTCGGATGACCTTCCACCCTGCAGGGGACTTCGATAATGGTCCCAGGCTCTGCTTCCATGTCCTGTGGTTCGTACGTCAAACGCGGAGGACTATAAAACTCGTCGACCACGTTCAAATCCGCGCTCGTTTCTGCGAATCCATTAGCGTTCCTCGCTTGGCAAACGTATCTCGCGGTGTCTGATTCTCTGGCTGAAAAGATCCTCAGCAGAGTCCCGTCGTTCTCCAGAGAGATTCGACTATTCGCGTTCAACGGTTGACCATTTCTCGCCCATTGGACGCTCGGTGGTGGACGTCCGTCTACTTTGCAAGCGAGGGAGACGTTCGAGCCGACTCTGACCGTCTGCGATTCGGGCAACTGGATAAATTGCAACGGTGGGAACGCTGTGATCAGAGCTCGCGCTTTTCTCGATTTCGTCGAGCCCATTTCACTGTGAGCCAAGCATTCGTATTCGCCGACGTCTTCTTCAGTCGCGTCCGATATTATCAACGTCCCGTCGTTTTGCATCACGTAACGGGCGCCGTCGATGGGAACCTCGTTGGAATCTCGCATCCATTTGACTTCCGGTAACGGATCGCCGATCACCTCGCAAGTGAACGTGATGGTACCGCCCAAATGCACCTCGACATCCTGCGGCCCGTTCATTATCTGCGGCTTCGCTAAAAAATTACAATGCCATTCTTCGATCTCATTCAATCATACATATTTTATCTCGTTGCATTTTAAATATTAGAACTTTATATAATTTCTTTATTTGTAGCTCTATAAATATCTGATCATTTTGTTGTCTGAGATCATTCTTACATATTTTATTTTGTTGCTTTTTAAATATTAGAACTTTATATAATTTCTTTATTTGTAGTAATTTCTTTATCTATAAATATCTGATCACTTTGTTGTCTGAGATAATACAGATGAAGTTGTAGTTCTTGAAAATAACGCAATCAGTTATGCAAAGGAGAAAGAAATAGCTATCTGTTTAACATATTGGTTCACGCTCAGTATATTTATAATAGCACCTAATACCCGTCCGTCGATTTGTTCTAGTCACGGTGAAACTGGCAGATATCTGGCAGAGGAGCTGAGTTTATTTGTTCAGATCCGCGCTTACAGGTTTCCAACCGTACATCAGCTACCCGAACATATTTTGACGTAATCAAGTTACACGTTTACTGCTAAATGAAGCTACCAGACGTTCTGTTATTCAATTATTCGTTAGGCAACGTTCCTTCCTGGTCCGACCAGGTAATCGAGGATAATTGAGAGAGCAGAGCTGCCGTTAGAACGGCGGCTACTTTGTCTTCATCACCGTGAGCGAATCAACTTTACCGATAAAAAGTTTCTAACTGTAAAAACCAACCCGCGGTATTTTCTAATACCGTAAAACAAAGTTCCCTTGTCGCCATTAAGACCGATGGCTCCCCGGAGAGTCGTAAACCTTCGGTATACAATGCCTTACGCTTCATTCCGCTACTTCGTGACTTCTTCTTAACATATTTCTATAAAGATATGAACTAACAGCGACAGAGAAATGTTACAGTAACCTTCTGCGAACCGGCAAGAAGAATCCTATGCCGGTTAGATGATTTCATCTTTCATGTCTGAATTTATTATGAAAATCATTGAAACGTGCGACTCTGCAAGGATTTATCGAATGCTTTTAAGTCCGATTTCTTATCATTTCTAAAAGAAATATTAATTCAGCGAAGGGGAAGTTACTCAACTGCAATGAAACTCGTCCGGCGACATGGTCGTCAACGACCTTCCTTTCATCTCGTCCGGTGCTTGGCAAATCGCAGCCATTTCGGACGGTCTGCTCTGAAGCCTCTGCACCAGCCAGACCAAATTGCAGTCGCAGACGAGGGCATTGCTGTCCAACCGTAGACGCGTCATCGGGCCGACGTTTTGGAACGCGTCCGCTGGTAGATGATGCAGCTGGTTGCTGTGCAGGAACAGCCTCTCCAGCGACGGTAGATCGTTGAACGTACCTTTTTTGATCTCCTTCAGGTGGTTGTAGTGCAGGTATAATTGCTTTAAATGCGGCAGCCCGGAAAAGGCGCCGGGTGCGATTCGTTTTAACCGGTTCTTGTACAAATAGAGGATTCTCAAGTTAGGCGTGCTCTCGAAAACTCTTGGTAGAAGATATCTGATCTGGTTGTCGTTCAACAGAAGTGTTTGCAAATCGTTCAGGCCATGGAACGATCCCGGTCGGATGTCTGCTATGTTGTTGAACCGTAAATCTCTGACAAAATAGAAATTGACATAATGATAGATAAAATAATCGATAGAATGTTTCATCCGATTGATAGTGTTTGTTGAATGAATTGGGACGTCGAGTAGGATCGAGTTCGGGACAGAAACGGCTAGTTTATATCGGTTGAAGGATCGGCGTGGCAACAAAGCGCGGACGTCTTAATTAATGATTTTACTCGAGTCGCTGCGCATTATCTGACTAAATTGCCGGGCGAGTTCTCGATTCGACGCGCCCCGCCGTTTTAACCCCTTTATCGCTTCAGCTGATATTCCAGTGGCACCGGTTCCACGTTCAAGCACCGATGAAAACGAAACGATCCCGTAGAGCGCGAGCCTGGCGACCGTGCGAATTTTTCGCGACACGCCGCGAAATAATGAACTCGCCGAGAAGCTTTCGCGATCAACCGAGCTTGCGTTCCGCTTCTTATTTTTCCGGCTCGTGCACCTTTTCATTCCTGTTTCCTTTCATTCTCTCTCTCTCTCTCGCGGTTTCTCGCCGAGAAAAACGGTCACGTGGAAACAGTGCGAGAATGAAAAATTGCTGGGGTCGATCAGAGGCACTCGAGGCGGTTTTTTAAACGAAAACACCGCCCGAGTTTTGTATTAAATTTGTTATCCGATAGATCGTCGAGCAGAAGTAGGACAGGTTCTCTATTCACGGTAAATCTCGAAGTTTTGCCAGCAGCGAAATTCAATGTTTAGAAAGTGAATACGATTGAATTAGTCGGCGGTGAATTTTTCCTAACCGCATCTCGAAAATAGATGAGAACTGTGAAAGGAATAATGGTAATCCTACGATGCGATAGACTCCCTTTCACTCGTTCGACCATCATCAATTTCGATGCACCAGCGATATTGACACGTGATATTTACATCGAGTAATTTCCCTCGCGCCCGCAGGTATTTGCAACGATACGTTCAACGAGCAGACGAGCTCTGACATAATCGGCGTTACTCCGTGAACAATAACATTTTTATTGCCTTTGGAAAAGCGTGTAGAAAGCCGTGCTCGAACAGCCGCAGGCAAATAAATTCATCTTTTTAACCCGCGACGTTCTTACCGACAACGTTTACGACACCGTAACTAGCTTATAGAAATACTTCGCTGACAGATTCTACTACCACGTTATTACCTGTAATAATATTTTCTCAACTGTATATTTATCTTAGCATAAAATTTATGGAAAAAATAAAAGAAAAGGAAGACTGTTTTTTCATAAAAAAAAGGAAGAGGAAGACTGTCTTTTTTTTAATTGAAAAGTTTCTTCGTGTCTCGCTTGAGAAGCGATCGAAGAAACCAGGAAAACCGCAACAGTTTGTCACACATAAAGTGAATCATGTAATGAATTAACAAAATTATGATGTCACCCAGATTACTCAGTAAATTGAAAACGAAACGTTGTTCAACGCAGCTGAGAATATACAGGATTTTTAACACTAGATTTACCAAGAAGGAACGAAATGACTTGTTTTGCATTTCGTATAATCATTATTTTTCTCGTTTGTTGGGTAATTATTATTTTCATATGTCGTTTGATTTTTATACTTATGCATTTTCTTTCTACGAACGCATAAATTCTAGGTCTGACACAGCTATCGCAAAGATACTAATTGATAACATTTGAATGTATTTAATCCTCGAGTACACAAACGTGACAGAAAATAGTAAAAGCACGAATTACGTCGGTTTTGGTATTTTTAATTACATACCGGGTACGTCGATAAGAGGAATCGATTAGGATGATGGACGTAAAGAGATCGTATCAAGCTGTACGAACGCGCACGCATGTACGAACAATAAAAAATAGCCAATGAAAATGGTAATGAGGGGGAAATAAATTTACTTTCACCGGTTCTGTGCCGGTTTGCTGTTCCGCGGACCGATTGACATGAATATTAATGGCTAGGCGTTATTTGCCCCGGTCAGCCGCTCGTTACGATATTTTCTTCGCGGCTATTCGATCACAGAAATTGTTAATATTACACAATTAATTATTTGCATGTTTCAGGAAAAGTCATACAAAATTTTAGAAAACGAAGTGTACTGGAAATGAATAATGATTATAAGAAGTGCCAGGCAAGTCATTTTGATCACCTTTGGTAGATTTAGTGTTAAAATTCCGTAATTAGTTTTTAGATGACATTCTTTTGCTCGATCCGCAGGACAATTTTCACTGTGTATTCTCTTGGCGTAATCGTTTAGGGCAACGTTTGGAGACCTAGACCGGTGATTTAGCGAAGGTGTATTTATTCAATGAAGCCGGGGCGAAACCCGGGTTTAAGGATACTCGATATTCGGGCCAATATGCATAATAGGCGCACCTCTGGTGATCCAGAAACCGTTCGTTTCATCGGGCCGATCCATCGAAATTGTGTGCAACACCCGGTGCCTGCGCTCGAACTTTCACGTTTATTCCCCGTATAAATTACACGGAACCTCTTCTGGGAGATCCACCGTATTAAATTCTGGCCGAGATTGATATCGTCAAACCACCTTTAAAACATTCCCAACGCGTAAAACGCTTATCGTTTGTATCAAGTTTTAGTTGAGCATACTTTTTAATTAGTGTTACTGAGAAAGTTCTTGAATTAAAAACTTCGAGGCAATCTCCAACTTTGCTTTTAATTACTTATTACGTCGGCCGAAATAAAATGAGACAAAATTTTTCACCCACAGTTTTTGTCGCAATGCACGCATTTAATAATACATCTAAACTTGATTATCTTTCTTAATTCTGATTAATAAATTGATAGAAAAGAATCTTAGTATTTTTATTTCGCGATCCTTGACCCGATGAACAATCCTGGGGGTGGCTAGTATAGGTCAGTGGTCATTCGCTTTAAAATCATCCGAATAACTATGGACGGTTAATGAAAATGGTTAAATTCTGATTAATAAATTAATAGAAACGAATCTCAGAATTTTTATTTCGCGATCCTTGACCAGATGACCAATCCTAGGGGTCGGTACTTAAAGTCAGTGGTCAAGTGGTCATTCCCTTTGGAATGACCCAAAAAATCCTGCCCGATTATCGATAAATGCGGGAGGAAACGAATATGCAAATTAGGAGCCGTGCCTTCTAAGAATCGGCCAATCATTTTGCGCAAACGTCATTTCGCCCAATCCGTTGATCTCCGAGAGGGTATAAGTACAGAGCCTCGGCGCTCTTCGGGTCACTCGATCGGTGCGAATGCCGGTCGAGACACCCCTTTTCCCATCCTATCCCAGTATGCGTGTGCGGTATGAGTATGAGTATGAGTGTGTGGGTACCGGTACTAGTGTGCAGTATGCCTTCCTAAATTCCACCCTATAACGGAGCGAATTTAGATTCATCCCTCTTTCTCTCGTTTCAGTCAATCCATTTTGCTCGCGTTTTAGTATACCCGCGCCGCGAATAGTAGTTTACCAGTCAGACTTTGCT
>NW_017173655.1:61627-68996 GCF_001652005.2 Ceratina calcarata | reverse complement strand
TCCATAGTTAGAGTCAATAGTTAGAGTCTTGTTCGCAATCGTTTAAAATCCTTCTCCAATATTCGCTCCGTATAATAGGGTGGCAATTTAATAGGGAAGGGGGCAGTGGGGATTGTCCACTGTCCGGGTCTCGAACGTAGTCACCTCCACGCGGTGAGACCTGGGTTGGTAGCGTTTGTAAAGTCTTTGCAAACGCTACCAAGCGAAGAACTACGACATAGAATAAGAATCTCTTTGTTTTAAATTGTTTGTCGATTATTCAATAATTTAATGTATATGCTAATAAATGTTACGTCAAATTAATAAGAAGAAGTTGGTTTCTGATTAATAAATGAATAGAAACAGATATTGGCATTTTTATTTCATAATCCTTTCACAAACCGAACGACTGATCCTAGGAATGGCTACTTACAATTAGTATCATCTTTAATTGGGCATTATTCATGAACAGAAGACGCTCGAATCAGCCTTAATGTTTCAGTCGAGTGTCAGACACAAGAGGCCATAACGCGAAAGGTCTGCTCGTATGTCTCGCCGGCGCGGTGATTAAAACTAATTGTAAGATCTCTATTACTGGCTGATAACGGTTGAACAAAGAGTGCTCGAGGGTTCGTTATAAAAAAATCGACTGGAATTTTCATTGGACGGAAATAAGGCATGAATAAAATTACTGCCTGGGCTGAATGTTTTCATTAAAGAGAGGCGCATTCCCGATTGATATCCGATGAAACGAATGCCTCTCGATTTCTCCTGTACTTTCCTGCGTCGGGTAAAACGGTCTCGTTAGCTTCGAGCACCCTCGCGAGGGACAATGGATGGGAGGAGTCGCTCGTTACCTCGCGAAACGATTAATTCAAGACATAATGAACGAGTCGTGAACGTAAACCTTTTACAAATTCCATCTCGCTGCAGATCTTTTCAACATTATGTTGCACGAGTCAATGATCAGTATCTCCTTATACATTGTTTTAATTAAAACATTTCATATAAGTGTATTAAATTTCATGAAAATATCCGATTATAACATCGAATTCCCTGGCATAATTTGATTGAATAATGTATTGTTCAGTGTCCATCGCGTTGATCTTTGGAGTACTACAAATGAGACGGTGTCAAGCGAACTTGTACACGTTTATGTGAAATGGGCATCTCGTAAACGCGGAACGAATCTGCGAATACGCGTGAAAATAGAATTAGTTAGGGGAACCGACGGGCACGAAATGGAAGGGATTTGACGACGGCCATTTCTTAATATAAACGACGTATCGGCGAGACGTGTCCCTATCGTTTTCATTTGGAACGGGTAACGTCGCGTTTCCAGGAAAATCGATCACAAAAGACGTGTACGTAGGTACGAGCAGCGTTGTTTGCTCTCGCCCGACACTGCCGATTTATTATACCGATCCGACAGCCGTGCGGGATTACATTTTTACGCAATCGTCGCTGTTGAAGAATAGATGAGACGCTGTCGGAAATGTTTATTCTTACTTTTACCGTAGCCGATTCTTTGTCAAACTTTCACTCTAATGATACACGTTCCATTCAGAGATTTTTATATTTAGGCAATTTATATTGAAGGTCCTCAAACATTTTATATCGAAAATTCTACTTTCTCTTTGGTTTCGTCTATTTTATCACGTCGAGTTGTTAAATTCTTCACTTTTAGATGAATTATCGCTTGCTAATGAGAAACGGGGAAAAGATAAAAGCTTGGACTTTCGAGAACAGCGAATTCATCTTGTGTACGTAGGTACGTACGTACATAGAATTGCGTAATTCGAGGGAGATAAGAAATTATAAATTATTTCAAGATGCTCTATTACGCCCGAGGTCAACTGGATTAAATAGGAAGCAACGGTTCGATTGATACCGATTTCTTTTAATTACGCTCTTCTCTAGATGAAACGAATGCCTCTCGATTTCTCCTGTACTTTCCTGCGTCGGGTAAAACGGTCTCGTTAGCTTCGAGCACCCTCGCGAGGGACAATGGATGGGAGGAGTCGCTCGTTACCTCGCGAAACGATTAATTCAAGACATAATGAACGAGTCGTGAACGTAAACCTTTTACAAATTCCATCTCGCTGCAGATCTTTTCAACATTATGTTGCACGAGTCAATGATCAGTATCTCCTTATACATTGTTTTAATTAAAACATTTCATATAAGTGTATTAAATTTCATGAAAATATCCGATTATAACATCGAATTCCCTGGCATAATTTGATTGAATAATGTATTGTTCAGTGTCCATCGCGTTGATCTTTGGAGTACTACAAATGAGACGGTGTCAAGCGAACTTGTACACGTTTATGTGAAATGGGCATCTCGTAAACGCGGAACGAATCTGCGAATACGCGTGAAAATAGAATTAGTTAGGGGAACCGACGGGCACGAAATGGAAGGGATTTGACGACGGCCATTTCTTAATATAAACGACGTATCGGCGAGACGTGTCCCTATCGTTTTCATTTGGAACGGGTAACGTCGCGTTTCCAGGAAAATCGATCACAAAAGACGTGTACGTAGGTACGAGCAGCGTTGTTTGCTCTCGCCCGACACTGCCGATTTATTATACCGATCCGACAGCCGTGCGGGATTACATTTTTACGCAATCGTCGCTGTTGAAGAATAGATGAGACGCTGTCGGAAATGTTTATTCTTACTTTTACCGTAGCCGATTCTTTGTCAAACTTTCACTCTAATGATACACGTTCCATTCAGAGATTTTTATATTTAGGCAATTTATATTGAAGGTCCTCAAACATTTTATATCGAAAATTCTACTTTCTCTTTGGTTTCGTCTATTTTATCACGTCGAGTTGTTAAATTCTTCACTTTTAGATGAATTATCGCTTGCTAATGAGAAACGGGGAAAAGATAAAAGCTTGGACTTTCGAGAACAGCGAATTCATCTTGTGTACGTAGGTACGTACGTACATAGAATTGCGTAATTCGAGGGAGATAAGAAATTATAAATTATTTCAAGATGCTCTATTACGCCCGAGGTCAACTGGATTAAATAGGAAGCAACGGTTCGATTGATACCGATTTCTTTTAATTACGCTCTTCTCTTCGATAATAATAATCATCGACTCCTTTGTGACTGATCCGTAAGTCCTTTATTTAACGGAATCCTTCACCTCATTGCTCGCTCATCATGAAAATTGTTCTAAAGTAATAAAGACTTCTACTTATCGAATTGAGAAAAATGAATTTTCCAAAATAACATAATTTTTTTTAATACAATACAAATTGCGTTCAACGTGTCGTACCTTTTTCTACATTTTTTTTTAATAAAATATTTTCAGAGTCATTGAAATCGGAATAAGTTTCGATTTTATGTAAAATATGGCGTCAAGCACGAGTTTTACGTTGCAGTTTTCTATGTCTCAAAGCGAGACTCAATCATCGAAACAGCTGTCCTTATAATTAACATTTCGGCTCTTACGACGTGTATCCGAACGCTGGAAAATGCGATTTCACGAAAATTTCATAGCCTTTCGAAAGGAAACTTGTTATATTCCCTTTCGTCCACCCGTGGCAGTTAATTTTCCGCCGGGTTTTCGCCACGCGATCGGTTCGCGTAAAATAAATCCGACGTTTTTACGCGTTTTCTAAAGTTATGTTCAACGGGAAACCAGAGTTACGGTCGAATTCAGAATTGAAATGTATATTAATAATGTCGACGTATTCACTTCTGCATTGAACAACTCTCATGAACATTCTTTATGCAAATTTCTATTCGAATTTAAAAAATAGAAATTGAGATTTTTAAAGAATTATGTCACGTTCGTATTTACCTTTAATGCAAAAAGCCTCCGCGAGCTTTTGCATAAACTTTAATTATACAATCTAATTTTGAAAAACAAGATAACGGACCTGTTTTTATGTCACAAATTGTGCAATTTCCAGATAACAGTGGAAGTAATAAAAAAAAAAAAAGGAACGATCGGAAACAAATATTTAAACGGACTTGTTAGCCCGATCGAGGGTGACACAGGCGATAAAACGTAGCGACGTGTGAACATTATTTACAGGTACACGCGCTTATCGTTTTTTCACCCGTTTGACCGGGATCTATATCCGTTTTTCCACGAACAAAGCGAGAAAGACAAACCCTTTCCCACACGAATAGAACAAAAGCCGTTCAAGATTTTGTACAAAGTGTACTCATTTAAATAGAATTCATGTATGCGTTTCGAATATTTATAAAAATTCGACTGATCGATTGTGAAATGGAAGACAATATCTATTCTGCTTTGAACTTTTTAAGATATTTTAATATCGCATAAAATTATGAAACGGAATCATCGTTTTGAATTAACGATGTGATGTTATAATGCTTAATAAAATGTTTCATGCAACATTTCGTATAATGATTAATACTTCAATTAAAATCCTAATAAAAAGAATATTTAAAAAGCGATATAGACTTTTGGCATATGAGACAACAGATGGAACGTATAAAATTCTTTAATAGAATAAGTCCATCCGGCTTTGTTTCTTCGCTGAAGCATTCATTTACGTCCGCCTCTACATAGTTCAAGCTGTACGGTCATGCCTATTTTAACTGTATTCGAAAACACGCTGCAGAGCGTTGGGAAATATCGAACCGTGCGATCGACGTGAACTTGGCATGCCACGCGATGAATTCTGTTGAAAAATCAGTGGAAAAAATAAGAAAGTGTCTTTGCAGGAATTAATAAATTTATTTTTAATAAAAGACACTGAGCGAATATTTACATGAATCATTGAATAACTTCTTAGAACGTAACTCGATCCACTGTTTCTTCTTTTCTTACTTTGATAATTAACAAGACGTCGAGAATTGAAAGACAAACAAGCCTTGCTCACTCTGTGAGGATACCACATTCTTTCTAATTGTAAATTACTTAGATACTCATCACTTGAGACAATGCGTAAATTTGATTAAATTCTTTCATAACTCACGTCGCCATCGTCGAGTTGGTCTAATAACTAAAAAGCTGATCGCGTTGACCGAGTTTACTTTACTGAGAAAACTATGATTGCCCGCGATGGCGGTTGAAACGCGATACTCCAATTACGTGAAAAATACACTTACGCATCTCCAATCGAAAGTTATTGCCCCCGTGCGACCGGGGCGGTTGGACAACGAGAACCGCCGCTAGTCAAGTTTCAATTGACCCGGCGCTATACGATTTTTCTCGATCATCCACCCGGAGTTAATTACTCGACTGCTTGCGAATCGCGACGCTACTTCCTATCAATTAACGAACACAGCTTCTCCAAACTCTCTTTCCTATTTATGCCTCCCTTTCCAATTATTATCGTTCACTTGAGAACGTCGAGAATATTAAGAAAATGCAATAATTCCATTGCTTCCTTTATCGAATAAAAGTTAAATAATGGAATGAATTTTTTTTATAATGGCTCGTGTGTGGACGAACCCATATGAGACAATAGGAATTATTGACGCTATTTTATATCAATTAATCAAAACTCTGTTTCCTATTTATGCCTCCAATTATTATCGTTTACTTGAGAACGTCGAGAATATTAAAAAAGTGCAATAATTCCATTACTTCTTTTATCGAAAAGTTAAATCATGATGGAATGAATTTTTTTTTATAATGGTTCGTGTGTGTAGAAACATACATGGAACAATAGGAATTCTTGACGCTATTTCCTATCAATTAATCTAAACTCTGTTTTCTATTTATGCCTCCAATTATTATCGTTCACTTGAGAACGTCGAGAATATTAAAAAAGTGCAATAATTCCATTAGTTCTTTTATCGAAAAGTTAAATCACGATGGAATGAATTTCTTTTTTATAATGGTTCGTGTGTGTAGAAAGATACGTGGAACAATAGGAATTCTTTTGAGGATCAGAAAGTACGAGTGAAACGCACGGGTTTAGAGACAGCGGAGGCGGACGAAGAAAGGAGGAATAGGAGAGTAGAAGTCGAAGAGGCATTTGTGTACTTACAGGACCGTGGTGTTGGTCGGCACCCGTGGCACACGATCCAACTTCTGAAACATGCATCTGACGGTAGTCCCGAAGCACATGCACAAGTGCGGACATCCCACGTCGTCCTGGCGCTCGTCCGCGAAGGACGACGGGAGGATCAACAGGAGCGAACAAACGACACTTAATGCGAGCCTCATCTCGATGCCCGATCGATCCTGTTCACATCTGAGACTATTACTGGACACCAGCACGTGCTCTGATCATCGAGATAAACGCGATCTTCTGCGCTGGTGTACTTTCACTTCTGCTTTCGGAGAACGCGTCCCTGCAACCGTTTCAAACGGACCTCCAGGATCCGACTTACGCCCGACGATGGCTAATTCGTCCGACTAATTCCTTTTCGATTCTGAGCAACAAAATAAATTTCGAAGTGAATCAAAGAAAATCTCTGTAAATTCTAAGTAAAAGAATCGTTTGAATTAGTCAGAGAATCGCTCATCGTTCTACGTGCAGCGCCTGGTTCGAGTTTAAAAAGGTTCTCCAAAAATCGACTTCTCAATTCGTATTCTGAATACTTAAAGGCTTGAAATAAAATTTCTCGATAATTAAAGAAACCAAGCGAGGTACGGAAAGAATGTTCTACCGGTGAAACAGCAACTGGTATATCCGAGCACGGTGTTCACAGAAACTTCACTGCACCCGGGATGCAAAATTCCTCGAGGCCTGCGCGCTCGTCGTTTTGCGATCGTCGGTGGACGCGGCGGCGACGAAGGGAAAAAGAGGAACAGACGATACGCTCCGGTGTGGGACGCCGCCGCTGCGTTCCTCGTCTCGTCGCGGCGGCTCGGTTACTACTGGAGCCAGTGGAGCCGGCGGCGGCGATGCGATCCGCTCCGCTTCGCAGCGCGTTTCAGCTTTTCCTCGCGAGAACCGTCCGCCCCCGCCGCTCCGTCACGCTCCGATCCGCTCGGCGCCGCTCCGTTCCTCATCCTTCCTCACCGGTTATTGCGGTTCTTATTTTTTTACACTTCATCTTTATTCAAGGGTTTCATGAAATATTAAACGGGGAATTCCGATTTATCAATTTTTTACGGTGTAAGATTGTTAGGATTAGAACGTCTAGATGAAGAATTTTCAACTTTGTAAAAGTAGTAGAAGAAAAGGAAGGATAATGATAGAACACTTCATTTTTATTCTGATAAAATTTATTAATGAAGTAAGTTCGATTACAATATTTTGTGACATGATAAGAGTAATAAGACAGTTCTTAAGATTGTATGTATGAGCCATAAGATATCTGTCAAAAGTTTAAAACACGTAATAAAAAGCTGGGTTCAATATTTGAAAAAATAATATTTACAGAGGAGTAAAGTTTCTAAAATTCGACTTGTTTTTCTTCATCATAAGAAATTTTTAA
>NW_017173655.1:58705-61140 GCF_001652005.2 Ceratina calcarata | reverse complement strand
TGTTTTTATGTAAGGCTTAATACAATTTTAATTTTTGTTAAATACTTAATACGAAGAGTTGCATGAGAAAACGTTGAACGATAAGGCGTAAATGTATTATTCAATTGGCTGAGGAAGCGATCAGACGATGTCTACATTCGCTGCGACCAAGTACTGCAGAAGAATCGAGTGAAGTTTGCATACAAAGCACTGTTTTGACCGATCGCTTCTTAGCCCGTTCGCCCGTAAGTCTCCTTTTTATTGCGGCTAGCGTAATTTCAAGGAAACTCGTCGCAGCATAATTGGCCGCTTTGTATCTGTCCACTCTAAACGTTTTTCCCGGGGATACTCCATTCTATGGGACACTCTGTGCTCTCCGCAGAGGCGATACACGTTGTTACGGCTTCTTCTTCCCTCTCGGTGATATCCCAGTTCCACGGTTTTGTACTCTAAGCTCACGGTTTAAGCCCCGGAAGCCCCTCAAATTTTGACGCTGCTCGAGAGAGAGAGATCGTATCTGTTACTACCGGAAATCCCTCTGTATTCCCCGGAGAGCCCACGGCTTTCCCGAGACGAAGGAACTTCCGTAATCCCCTGTCCGATAATAAAAATAGTCTCATAAGTGTTCTTGTTAATCACTTCTCATACCTTTACCGTTTTTAATCGAACCTCGAGTTCCTTATACTTTTTATTTAAAAGCATTCGATGGCCTCATGTTCATTCATTCCACTGCATTAATCTTCTATTAACGTTCCACATTAAATCCAAGTGGAATGTACAGTCTATCTACGATCATCTACGATCTATGACTCATACTTAAGAGTTAAACAAAATAAAATGTCATTGCTTATAAATTAATTCGCCCAGTGTTTAAAAGTTCTCGTTGAACGATTGCTCGATGACATTTACAATATGTAAGCGCGTCGATAAATTTATTAATAACCGCGAGGGAAGCTTGTAACTCGTGCGAGGATGAAACAGGCGGTACATAAGTGGGATGCCTCGTAGACGGTTTTGCATACACGCATCTAGATGCTAGATGCATCTGCGTGCAACCCGTGTAGGACGTGCACGCATGCACGAACGGGTTCAACGAGCGCCGAACGACGACGACGATCCCTGACACCGCCCCCGTTGTCCCTTCGCGATGACACACCGTTATCCGTGATCGAACATAATCGAGGGCTCGTGTTCCGTCGCTGTTGAGCATCGCAATTAATGGACAAGTTGTGCAAATACCGGGATCCTATATATAGATCGTTAAATATCGATCGCTGGAGAACGTCGACTGATAATTATGATACGATAAGGTTCCGGATTATTGATCGTCTTAGAACGGGTAATACGCGCGGCTAGGGGAAACTGGGTTCGTGTTAAAAAATGAATTCTAAGAGTGGCACTACCTCATTCATTATGAAATACCTAAGTAATAACGTGTGGAATATTTTACTGGCTCGGATTCGAGAACATCGCGTTAAAAATCTTTTTGAACCTCTTCATACACAGACTGCATTTATAGACGATGTGATCTGCGGAGAATCAGAGCTCATACAGCCAGCATTCTCATATGTAAGTACAGATAATAACTTTTGAAGAAAATATAATTTTTCCATTCTTGGATGTTATCTAAAAAACTATAAGAGTAGGAAGTGCAGAGGTAAAGGTAGTAAAAAGGTAAGTGGAGGAGGTGAAAGAGGGGGAATGAATAGGAAATGTAAAACTAAGTCCATTTCTGGGTCGAAGAGGCTGAAATAAAGAATTTATACAATATTTTCATTCTTTAAATTGATAACCACGAATATATTTGCTGATGAAGTCGTAAGTTTCAGCGGATTAGCGAGAGCTAGTCATTCCAATTGAAATTACATTAGGTCCTGAATTCTACAGTTATTATCAGATTTCAACATGAAATATCGTGTGCCTGATCAATCATCTTACAGCGATTAATCACTCGAACGCCGACACAGCTGTTCGATCTTTTTAAATGAACACCTTGATGAATCGTACGAAAGGAAAAATCTTTTCCATTCTATTTAACCCGTTCTTACTTTCAAATCTCGATGGACCAGTAGCGGTCGTGCGGACGACTGTGGTTTATCTTATTCATACGAGCTCGGGTTTTGTCGCAAAGATATTTCATAGATCCCTGGTTCTGTTCGACCGAATTCAATGGAGGTCGCGAGGCTCCGAATGAAATGGGGCCATTACCTTCGTGACCTATTATCGCATTGTCACGGGACAGCTGCGAACAATACAGGTGTATTGGAATTGGAACCGGGGACAAAAGAGCGCTTCAACGAAAGAGAAAGTATTAACATATTGGGTCACCAGTTGCTAAACGTATTCACAATTAGAACGCGAATACTCCAACGCTCGAAACGTTTAATTAATAATGATCATACCCGTACATATTAAATTCTATAAAATACTTCGTATTTAATGTTTGATATAATTAT
>NW_017173655.1:54218-56511 GCF_001652005.2 Ceratina calcarata | reverse complement strand
ATGTAAAAACGTACTGAATATATGAAGCAACGTGAATTCTATTTTGATAAGATCGAAATTTTTGATTCTGTAATGAAAAGCTTCTGAACGTGATTATGTACATGCGGTGAGTGGCAACCTTCCCTTGTGACATCTTGATTCCGCGAAATTCTGGCTGGCCGCAACAAAGGAGATGACCGTACCGTCCCAGATTAAAGTTTATGCGCGTCTGACTTACGAAGCGTACGAGTTGAAGAAAATTCATTGACCTTATTACCGGAACGCCGGCTATTCGTGTACAGTCAAAGGAACCGGCGGCGACGCGCCACTCGCTGATGTATGTCGGAATAAAAAGAGAAAAAAATGATATATAAAATCATATATCGACGACATTCTTACAGACGCTTCTGAATTATATCGATCGAACGTGTACTATGATAGAAACTATAATTAAAATATTGAATGAAAGCACTTAGTGCAGCTCGAGCTCGAATAATTTACGCGTACCACGCGGAGTTTCTGATAGAAACAATTTTCGCGGACTGTCGGGGGTGGATGAACGTTCAACGATTAATTTTCATCAAGCGTTACGTGAATCTTAATAGACGCCGTATAGAGTCGTTATATCAGCACGATTTAATGATGATAAATACCGACAGCTGTATCTGTTCTACGTGGAGACGCGTTTTAAACTGGACCTCGACGAAAACGTTCCAGATAAATACGTCACGCCTGGCAGTCTCGCATTAATATCAATTTCTTTGATACCGGGACGACGACGACGATGGTAGTCAGTGTCATTGATTCCCGGCTCTATCTCGCCGCCACTTTTAGTCAGAGATCAATCCGATTACTCCAATAACCGGAATAGCCTTCGTCGCCATAGGGCGTCCTTGTGAATCGCCTACTCCCACGCTGAACGAACCGTGCGACGCCTCAAACTTAATGGAAGGCGAATGGGAAAAGATTCTTAAGACGAGATGATCTTTTATAATTTTTTTAACATACAATCTTCCCGAGGCAATTGTTTTCTTAATAATTCAGACAGCTTCGTGTCTCGAGTATTGCACTGAGAATATTTGGACAATTATTTAGCAGATGTTTCATTAAATATGCAACGACGTTCCGATGCAAGTATGTCTTCGTTCAGTATTTATTATATTTGCTTGGCATATGACTGGCGTGATCGCTAACATTCCCAGGTTCTACGAGAATAAATTCTGTACGGTGGTTCAATGTCGACCTTCGTCCCACATCCGAGCCCTGTTTTTATCCTCGGAACCGTATATGGAACCCACATGGAGATGTCGTCGATGGAAAAGGCCTTCTTCGGATGCAACAGGCCCCCCGTGCAAAGAGATTCGAGAAAAACCACGTCCTTCCATCGTTTTTGCTTCGCCGCCTCCCTCGGGCATTAATGAACCGAATTAAACGAAAACATCGGGGCAGATCCGCTCCAAGTAAGTTCTCTCAATGAAACGAAATTAGTAACGCTACATTAACGAATTTTATTTTCTTTTGTTATTTATAATAACGTGTTTAATTAAATCGTGTATTTAAATAAATTAAATTTGTCAGGCTTTAGAATGAAATCATCGACCAGTTAAATAATTGTTCTGTATGTGCATTTATTCTGCATAAGTAAAAGTAACAACCATTAAATATCAAATTTATCGTAATTGCAAGAGGCCATGATTAGGAATTTATACTCTTCTCTTTTCCTTTCCTCGTTCAAGTTAACAACTTCTTGCACATGGGATCGCGATTAGTATAGGCGAATTTGGCACGCATGGATGCGCGCCGTTCATCCTCGACCTTCGCAGAGAGAAGAGGATCCGTGGTCGGATGAGCGTTCGAGCGAAACGCGTTCGTACTTATTCCTCTTGGGAGAAGAACGCGACGGTCCACAGAGAGACCGAGCGAATTCTTCGCCCGGCGAAACAGGTCAGCGTGAAAGGCGAAATACAAATCGATTTCTCGTTTGTACGCCGCGGAACGTGTTCCTTGCGCAACGCCAGTGACAATGGCCTCCGTAAATAGCTTCTGATAAGTCACCGGTTTTCTCGTTTCGTTAAATAAATCATTTATAGCAGTCAATTTGATAACTGCATTTCCTTTCCGCTTTTACTTTCCATTTTCACTGCGATATTTCAATGTTCTTCATAATTCAATAAATCACATTTGTTTTTTACTTTTCGTGAACGCATTAAGATAGCTCGCTATTTGGGTAATGTATCAAGTGAAGGTTATTTTAAAATAAGAATATGAAGTGAAAATTTCATTATTAAATGTATACTATCATTTCAACATTCAT